>NC_056569.1:2617287-2642245 GCF_013358625.1 Macadamia integrifolia
AAAAAAAAAAAAATAGCATAAGGCGCCTGCGCAGCGACCTATGTAATGCCCAGGTAGCCAAAGCGGTTGCCTTAGCTACATCCAGTAAAGCGAGGCATCACCTAGAAACCTTGAAGGTGCCTGGGCAATGCTTTGACAACTATGCATTCCAGTACATATGCATGGAATAGATGGAGTCACCTCTACCAACAACACAACTATGTTCAATTAAATTCTGAGTCTGTTTCAAACCAAATATTTCATAAAATGGCAAAATTTCTGTCAACTATTGCACATTTTGGCCAAAAAATAGAAATATGTATTTCAATAATCAAAAAGTTGAATTCTTCCCTAAAACTTCAGGAAAGGTTATTTAAACATGATTAAAACACACAAAAAGATGGTAGTTTAGCTTCGGACCCTAGGTTGCACTATATGGTGTAACCTACAATATCCTTTTTTTTTATATAATCTATTCTATACATAATTTAGTACTAGAAAACATAAGATTTAATTAAAGCAACTCAAATATGTATTAAGAATGAAGAAAATCCATTTGCCAATTGACAGTAAAATCATAGACATCTGATCAGTGTCTATGATGGTGTGGTGACTAGTGCGAGAACTTGGGGGTGTCAAAGTATTGAATTTTGAATTATAACTGGATTACATCAAGGATCAGCTTTAAGCCCCTATTTTTTTTTGCACTTATCATGGATGAATTAACCAGAGACATCCAAGATGACATTCTGGGGTTTATGCTTTTTGCTGATGATATTATTTTGGTGATTAAGACAAAAGCAGACATTAATGCCAAGTTAGAGTTATGGAAATCAACCTTATAATAAGAAGGTTTTAAAAAAGTAGAATGAAGACGGAATATATGATGTAATTTTACTTACACGAGGACGGATAATGAGGTTGTGAAAATTGATGAGAGGGAGGTTCTACAAAGTGATTATTGTCATAGTTATCAAGGTGTCACCAAGGTGCTGGTAAGGTGGCGCCTAGGCGCTGAGGCAGTTCTAGGAGTCTAAGGCAGTGGTCCGCTTTACATTCAATACATAATGCGACCGCCTTAACTAGTAAGGCGCTATAAGGCGACGCCTTATGCACCTTATGACGACTTATGTCCAGGTGGTCGCCTTATGTAATTTTTTTTAAGTTACTGTTTTTTAAAACTAATTTACAAAAATTCCAAATGTCATTTGGAGGAAGAATACACTTGAGATGCATGGGATCAAGACTATTAATACTAAAACTAAAAAAAAAAAAAAACAGGATTCTACCTTTTGCAGCTGATGTAGGTATTTTTCTTTTCCTAATTTCCTCTCCCTTCTACAATTCTACCTTTTTTTTTTTTTTGGCTTCCTTTCCTCTGTTTTTTCATTTTTTTTTCTGGTTTCTTTTCCTCTCCCAGTCTCCCTTCTTCACAGCAACAGTACAAGTGTGCAACCTGCAGCTCTCTCTCTCTTTTTTTTTTATTTTTTTCTGTTGGATGGGCAAAATGTGTTGTACTATTGTCCCCTTTATTTTTTCCACCTTCCGTCTGTGTCTGACTACTATGAATATTCATATGATTGTACGCCCTTTAGTTTTTCCAATAATTTGCTTTCCTATGGAACAAAGTTTGATTATTTATTATGGCTGCCATCTGTACATCATGTTTGGAGATGCTAAATTAGCTCCTATGATCATGTTTGTTTAGCTGTAAACACTTTTTCATCTTGTTGTAAATAGTTCATATTTATTATGGCTGCCATCTGTACATCGTGTTTATAATTTTGTTTCATCATTATATATTTATACTATATGCTATGATGATTGATGATTGATGATTGATGATTGATGAATGATGAAGATGAACTTAATTTATTCACTTCATTGATTTTTTTTTTTTATGAATATTTTGCATTGATATGAAGTATAAACCTTTAATCTTTATTTAGCATATAGTAGTATTATATAATTTTTAACATGCCATATGCGTCAAATAGAACGGTTGTATAAAAAAATATAACACAAGAACGCTTTATTCAATAAAACGACGCCTTGTGCCTGCCCTATTGCCAAAGCGCTCCGAAGGACCCTCAAACGCCTCAGTCGCCTCACCGCCTTAATAACCTTGATTATTTTCTGTATCTGGGCTCAATCATAAATAAAGAAGATGATATAGAGGATGATTTCACAAAGAATTAAAATAGGATGTATGAAGCGAGAAATGCATCCGGAGTGTTGTGTGATCAACGTATTCCTTTAAAACTTAAAAGAAAGTTGTATATGACAATTATATGACTGACTATGATTTATGGTGCAAAATGTTGGGCAGTTCAAAAGCATCATGTATATAAACTCAGTGTAGTGGAGATGAGGATGTTGAGATGGATGAGTGGTAAAACTAGGAAGGATAAAATAAGGAACATAGTTATCACGGCGCCTAGGCAAACTGAGGCAGTTGAAGGAGGAAATTCAAGGTGACACCGCCATCTGGGCAACCAAGGTGCCAGGTTGAACCACCTGAACACCTAGACAACTATGGCAAGGAATGAACATATTATAACTGATTTGGGTGTAGGTTTGATACATAATAAGCTATGAGAAAGTCATTTGAGGTGGCATGACCATGGTCAAAGGAGACCTCTTGCATGCTCCAATATGGAGGATTGATTTTATTCAGATTAAAGGAACTTAAAGAGCTAGGGGCATACTTAAAATAACTTTAGGGCTTATATCAAGTATGATATCAAATATAGCTGATTTGAGGGAAAGGACCCATGTAGCTGACCCCATTTAGTTTGAATAAGGCCAAGTTGTTGTATAGACACTTAACAAGAACAACTTTTGACACCCCTAAGCCTATGTCAGTATTGTTAAGAGTTAGTACAGCTGGTGTATACTAGTAATATCTTTGCTTAATTAGGGTCTTATGTGCCTTATGTGAGCTATTCTCTCTTATTCTTTTTTTCTTCAGCTTGTCATTGTTGAAGACCATCGAAAAACTAGCAATTGTGATCCATCTTCCTGGTTTGATAGTTCCATCAAGGCTTCCTTTTGTTGTGGCTTGCAACAACCTATGTTGTTTTGCTTTTGTATGAAACCCCAATTGATAGAGCATGAAAAACAAGATAATGTTAGAAAAGAGGGAAAACAAATAATGTTAGAGAAGGAAAACAAAAATAACACTTGGGTGCCTTGATCAGTTGCCTAGGCGGGCGCCTTGTCGCCTAAGCGCTTAGGCACCTATCAACCACCTTGGGTTGCCTTGGCACCTTGCCAACTATGATCTAAAATTTGTGAATTATTTAGGAATTCAGGTTTTCACTTCAATCCTTCTCAAATTATTTCCCCACATTGTGCAGCCTATTCTTTAAATCCAAAATTTCATTATAGCCAATGAATAGTGTATGACCCGACATTGTTGGAAGTCCTTAGCAATGTGATAAATAGGATGGAACTGGAAACCACAAATGCCACAACTGCTATGTATGAGGTAAATACTTAATGTTTCATATATGGAAATATACGGTCATATAAAATGTTAAAGGTTCATTGAGTGGCTAATGAAATTCATCATCTTTTAGGTGAAGTATTTCCAATGGGCTTGCATGGGTTTGGTAATCGAATGGTCGTCCATGGAAGAACACTCGGCCCTAGTAAGTATGCTAAGTACTTCGGTTAAAAAAACCAAATGACTTAGGATGGTTATCACATAACTGTCTGGATTGATTTTTTCCTTATACAACTTACTGGGGGTTAAACTATAGGGGTAGTGCTCCCAACTTGAAGTGAATTGCAACTAGGATCTTATGACAAATGGCATTATCAAGTAATAGTGAAGGAATTGGGGTACGTTTGGTTTCATACATAACAGGCCTCACAACATTCTCAGTCATGCAAAACTGGATAAACAAGTATACATCCACTGCAATATGAAGATGAAGATGAAGATGAAGATGAAGTACTTGCAATTGGAAAAGAAAGAAGGGGAGGAGGACGAAGATTTCGACTCGAACGATATCAGCCACATATTGATGAAGAAGATCCAGTTAAGGATGGATTTAAGACATAGTTGTGCAGGTATCGCCTTGGTCCCCTAGGCAGACGCCTTGTTGGTGTCACCTAGCATTTGGACCGCCTACAACGCCTTGGGTGACCTAGACACTGTGACAACTGTGATTGAAGATACCATAGTTGTCAAGGCATCTAGGTGCCTAGGCAGGTGCCTTGTTGGTGCCGCCTTGCAACTGGATCCCCTCCAACACTTCGGGTCACCTAGACGCCGTGAAAACTAAGATACATATAATTGCTGGTAATGGATCAAAAGATTGGTGCAAATATCAAAACAAAAGTTCCAACCAGTCCCTAAGTGACCCACATTGCTTGAGAATTTATAAATTAGCAGTACCACAAATACGCTTTAGATGGAGCACAAAAAGCACTTTTGATATTCCAAAAAGATGACATTATAAGTGGAAAAAAAATTTGACTAGACAAACCTCCAAATCTTGTAGAACCCACTGCTGGTTCATGTGCATAACTTAGATCATAGAACTCCTTAGTTTGATAGTTATAAAGATAACCTGCATGGAAGTTTGAAAATTATGCTTAAAAACAGAAGTACAATAATGCTATACTTTCATTTTAAGTAAAAAAAATTTCATATGACTAAACATATTTCCAGAAATGAGAGCATAGTATGGTACCTAGGGTACATGGAATGGAGGATAAAAGAAAGAAAACTCAATTGAGATGGTCTAGTCATATGCAATGAAAGCCACTAATGTTTCTGGGCAAGTAAGCTTAAATGCAAGTCCAAGCGTCTAGAAACGGAAAGCTTTGCAAAAACGTATATGCACTGACACTGACACTGACAATTGAAAAGGAATCGAAGGACTGGAAGGAGCATTCGCTAACAGAGAAAATGGAATCCAAATAAAATGGAATTGCAAAATAGGTCTCTCTGTGCACATAATCAGTGGGGAGCATGGCCGGGTATGGACATTTGATTGTATCTTTTGGCATAATAAACTAACGCAGGACCTAACTGAACCCCCATATATGCCTCCTAGCTTCTCTTTACAGCCTATATCAATTTGTGTTTATTCAAGCAGTTATTAGAGCCTAAAGCCTAAGATAATTTTTTTTTTATAAACTAATGGATTTAATTAGTTACTAGAGCAGAAGACAGTTTGATCATCTGTAGCATTTTGGTCGATGTTCAAGGGTACTTCTGTCCATGGTCTATGCCATGTAGATACATATATACATAACTTGGAAAGGTTTCCTGCACCGCCCAATTATGTGCCTCATGGCAGTTCACTTGGGCCCAAATTTTGTGGACACGTAGATCCCAAAGTCCCCTGCTCACATATCAAATTCCAACCTAGATGAAGTCTGCCAAGTGGAAAAAAAAAATCAAGATTATAGTAGAGCACAGCATAGTGATTGGAGTACCAGTTGAGGTGAATGGACATAAACGTGGATGCATGCCAATACACGAGGGCCCATTTGATTGAATTAGACTGAAATTTGGCATGAAGCTAACCCAGACCATGTCCTCTCTATCCAATGGTCAGACCAGTCACACCACTTGTCCACATGGCACAGTTTCAGTGGACAGCACAGGAACCCCTTCCTAATGGGGTAGTGCTAGGTTCATTTTGCCAGATATAGAGCAGACTTATTGTTTTAAGAATTATCAATATATTTACTAGAATTTCAGAGCATAAAACCCCGGGCTGCATTCTAAAGCTTCAGGATGGATTTCACTATGGCTTCTTCTGCCATGTTGTTTGTGTTTCATAAAATCAACATTATTGTAAGTGCTATCGTTTTCTTCTCTACAGTTAGATTAGCCAATTTGGTCTTGTTTTGTGGTGCTTTTGAAGCCCTTCTGCGAACTGACCAAATAGATCAACAATGGTAAAAAAAAAAAAGTGCGTGCCCAGTGCAAGAGGTTACCACCACTGCAAGGTCTGGAGAGGATCATAATGTACACAGCCTTACTCCCGATTTGCGGAGAGGTTGTTTGCTGATAGTACTTCTGCCTTGGTAGAGGGGAGCACCAAGGTACTTAATAGGAAAGGTTTTACTGGTAAAGTCAATCCAAGAGGCAATCAAGTTTTTTTTTTTCTGGCCAAAGAACGGGATTTAACTGTGGTAAAACAATTTTTATGCAGGTTTGCAAGCTGGCAGGAACCTCTCATATGTGTGCAGCAACTTCGTAAAGGCACAAATAGATGCCTTCCTGACTCGAACCCACGATCACTAGGTCACAATGGAGCAACCTTACCATTGTGCCGAGGTACGTCCTATAAATAGATCAACAATCCACAACAAAATAAAGCCACATACCAGCATTATATTTGTTGGGATACATTTCTGTTCATGTATCATGACTAGAAATTCCAAAATACCAAATGTTATATCATGTACATATGGAATCAGTTATCACCTTGGCCAGGAGAATTCAGTAAACTATTCATCAGTATTGTGTCATATCCAACAAAGCTGTTAATGAGAAGTTGCTGCCACCTGGAAACGAGAAGATGCACCAAAAATGTGTCAATATTACTGGAATAAATTTGTCCAATTATATCTACATACAAGCTGGCAAACCAGAAAGAAGGAACTTATATTATGGATCCACATGCATGATTATGTGTGGATCCTGGGTCAGTTCATGTGAAACTGGATGCGGATTCAGAGTGGGATTCGGATCTATGAGGATCTGACCTGCTTTGCCTTTACCACTTCTATTCCTCAAATTGAGAGAGAGGATGAAAAAATAAATAAACATCGGGAGTAATGCATGGACTAAAATGCATTACAAGTTTCATTAAATTTTGGATTAGATTAGAAAATTATACTGGCCTTAGAAGGAAAAATGGAAAATAATATTGTTAAAAATACTCTATGGTACCCCTGCATGTAAGTGCCTGTGGATTATATAGGCATGCATAGATGAAAAAACATATGTGACATATTTGTTCACATAGTTCATTAAAAAAATATAAATAAATAAATAAAAAAATACAGCAAGGAGATGAGCTAACTTCAATAGGAACAGCAAGCAATGGAGAATCATCAAAACTTACATTATGTACTTTAATAAGGTAATCATCTATTCGGCTCCCACGACCACATCAGTGTATTTTCAATTTATTTGGTACTATAGTTTACCATGTAAACTCTTAATTTACCCACACAGGCACAGGTATATTATCTTCATGGAGTAAAAATTGAGAAGTTGACACATTACACCTATTTATACATAATCGAAGCACCACGTAACCATCATCTTCCACTCAAGGGAACACACTTTCTAAAATTGATGATCTGATAGCTTTTTAGAACCCATCAGAAGTAATGTTATTTACAACTGACAGCAGTATGAAAAACAAGATGAATGATTCCAAAATCAACACCTAATCATCTAGATTACATTACCAAAAGAAATGTACTGAATTTCACCTGTTCCCAAAGCAGGAATGTGTAGCAGATATGCTGATGTTAACAGTACGTATGTTGTGCTTAGATTTAGCTCCTTCAGGAAGCAAAAAGTAACCCTGGACAATAAATGTGAGCTTCAGTATAAAGACTGAAACAAATCTTGATGTCAAAGGAAAAGTATCAACCAGAAGAACTTGTGGAGCATTGTTGGTAATTAAAATATTATTTTCTTGCTTAAATCTGTTCACAAGACTGAGTACATTCTATTGTTACAGTCCAGTTTAATTAGTACTTGCTACATTACAGCCTTGAGTTCTAGTCACTGTTTACGTGAATTTCTCCTTTCTAATTTCTGGAATCTCGAAAGGATTTACTCATACATACAACCTCTGGGTAGTGTTTGGTAAATGCCACAATGACTGGCTTTTTCTTCCAAATCAAATTAAATTCTAAATATTGTCCAGTTTTCAGTTTTTTCCAAAAAATTTTATTTTGGGCTGGTTCTAAGTGTGGTCCCTACCTCTTTGATCTTATAGATTCTGTTCTAGACTCTGTACCCTACCATACAGAAAGCACCAAGCACTTAAAAAACTAAACCACAATCCATGGAAAGGCCTCTGAACTAGGGTCAGCAGGTCACAACATCCTCTACAGAAGAGTGAACAATACCTCCCAAATTATTGAACTGTGCAAGAAATAACAGAAGATTGTATTAATTGATTGGAGCAAATTGATTTGAATTATTGTTTGTGGAGCCAAGGCTGGCCTTGTGTTTTTCCTCTCCTTTCTTCTTCTCCCTCCTAACTCGATTCAGACTTGAGTCCTAATTCTCAGGTTAGATCTTCCCGTCTCATTTTCTCCTCTGTTCATTTTTTCTTTCCTCTTCCATCTTTCCTTTCTTCTTTGTTTTCCTCAGCTAAGATTGATCGATCTCCTTCATAGTCAATTAATTTGTCCTGAAATTCTAGGTGTTAATTCACTCTTCCATAAGCAATCTAAAACCCTATTGTTGGGTAAGGTGCTGCTTGCAGTAGGTGTATATTCATTGTTGTTAACAACATCAATTGTCACTATACTCAGTTGGACACTTGCTTTAGCTTGGCAGCCTATAGATGATATGTTTAGAGCAAAATGGATTGAAATTCAGAGTTTCATGTTGAGGGCAATGAATAGATTGCATTATATCCTCACACCAGTTCTTTGAATGCTGTGAAGTAATTTAAAAAAAAAAATAAAAAAACCTATTCCCCATCTACCTTTGATATTGCCATCAGCAAGAGATAGGACAGCACACTAATTGAACCTATAATGAGGCTCGTGACAAATTAAATCAGCTTTCATTTGCAAGCATTCATGTGCAAGTTGAATACCGTAACTCTTTCCCTTTCAAGGACCATTCCTCCTCAAAGAAGGTGCTTTTCTCCAAAGATTGTGATGGATATGATCCATTATAATCTTTCTTAATATTTAAAATTTAATTATATTACTTTTAGAAATATAGAATGAATCATTTTTTCCTTTGTTGTATTAGTATATAGAAAATCATTAAATATGAGGTGATGTATACAACAATTCTCATTCAATGACCATTCTGCTTTTAAGGAAGGCGCTTTCTCCAAAAAATTTGATGGACATAATCCATTATAGTTATAATGCCCCGTCCTCATTAACTTTGGCACAATGGTCGGGGCGTTATAGATGGTATCAAAGAGGACCCCAATAGTGTATGGAGCCATAACGGAGACATTATGCCCAAAGGGGAGGAGAATGTGGCAACCAAGAAAACAACAAGTATCAGACCCGCCTAAGATATCGGTGAAGTGTCCCACCAAGAGATTTTATAATATCTGAACAACCCATTAATGGAGAGGGGGAGAAAGCTTCACGGAATACACTAGAGAAGAAATACACACAATGCGGATAAAAAATAAAGAACTACGGCATTAGGACTCATGCGGGTAATGGCCATACTGTAGAAAGGTATGTTTTATTGCTACTCGATGTTCCCGAACAACTCCTTTGGCAATGAAAATATTTTATTTTACTTTGTTGACTCATTGAGTACATTTTAGGAAAGAGGGAAACTACTACAGTATTTCCACATAAGATCTGTATTGACTTTTGTCATGCCTTAACTATAATGCCTAACATGCATGTTGCACCTTCTGCTTCCATAATGGATGAAATAGCCTCATTGGAATCTTTTCAATATTCTCACAAAGAAGGAAATGTCAGGTCTTGTATAACCTGAGAGACATTAAACTATTAGGATTTTTATGTGGGCTTAATTGATATCGATTGATCCATTGGGCCCAAGCAATTATAGACCCACTCTGATTAGGAAACTCCTAGCTCTTTCCATTGTGAGAGTGGAATAGGGTTTTAGGGATTCTATTATAAATAGAATATTGACGGTCCCTGTAACTATTACTTTAATACCTTATTGGTTTTGGGAGCACGGTTTTCTCACAAGAGCAAGTGCACAGAAAGAAAGGAAACCCTAGAGTAAGAGGTTGCAGAAGATCTTAGTAAAAGGACTTCACTTGCGTAGTTTGTTATTGTCATCTTAATGAGAGTAATGTTTAACCACATGGGACAGAGGTTCATGATCTATGTTCATGGGACACAGGTACTTCTCTATTCCCATTTATGGTTCATGTCATGGATGTCCCATTGATTATTATAGATTTGGGTTTGTGTCCCAAATCATGAAAATCGTAATTTTACCATTACTTAAAGATCCCGTATCGGAAAACTTTCTTCACGAAAACTTTAGAGCACGAAAATACGGTCACAGTGGTATACCGCAAGTCACTGGAAACCTCCGGACGTGCCGGCACGCTCCGTTGGAAATGAGCTGCCAGAGGAGAGAGAATTTTTTTTTTTTAAATTCAAAAAAAAAAAAAAAG
Source organism: Macadamia integrifolia (assembly GCF_013358625.1). Taxonomy (NCBI): domain Eukaryota; kingdom Viridiplantae; phylum Streptophyta; class Magnoliopsida; order Proteales; family Proteaceae; genus Macadamia; species Macadamia integrifolia. The sequence continues at coordinate 2,627,628 of NC_056569.1, forward strand.
AAACGGCGACGAGTCATCATCGGGTCACCTCGAAAACCCTACCGAGTTGACCAGGGGTGCAGTGGGTCAACTCATGACCAACTCTGTTTGACTCGATCAAAGGTTGACCGGGTCGTTGACCAATTGACCCAGATTTTGACCCAGAACTAATATGCCCGAACCGGATTAAACCGCTTGGCCGAACCGGTTGGTTTGGGAAACTAGATTGATTTTGATCCATTTTTGTACATGTAACCTCAAATGGCTCGTATGGGCAAATGGCGAAGAATTTTTCACCCTGATTTTTTGCGTTGAGTCCAATTTTTTGTGTTCTTCGTTTTGATATATTATGAGCCTAGTTTTGATCAACTTTTATGGTCTGTTTTCTATAAGTTACAAGTATGGGTGGTTAATGATTCTTTATGATTTTTCTATTAATTGAAAGAAATAAAAGAAAATCAATTCATACATTACTTGCATATCAGAATATGAACTTGTTTATTCTTGGTAATGTAGTTCATGCTTTTGTTTATGAATATTTTTATTCATGCTTAAATAATCTCACTTTTAGCTGTCAGAATGAATTTGTAGATTATTACAGTAAGATTGGATAGAATCCACCAAAGTAGTAAAATTCAACCTTATTGTAATAGAATACAAATCAAAGATCTTCTTTATTTGAAAAGACAGAGAATAATGATTGGTAGCAAGGTTGCTAATGTTCACCCAAAGGTGACATTATCAAAGAAAAGTTAAAGTTAAAGCAAGTAAAAAGAAAAAAAAAAACAGAATAGGGATTTCTCAACCAAGAAGATGTTGTCCATCCAAAGATGGCGGTACATTTCGAAAGTTAGAAGAAGTCTCACAGTAATAACAGAAACTTGAGTGGACCAGTATGTTTCAGACCCAAAGGTCAGGAATGTGGTTTCGGTTGACATTCTTGAAGTAATTGATAATTGAGCATTGTAATGTTTATTTTGTTAATAGTTATATGCTTGTTCTTTTACATGTAAATTGATATTTAGTTCATGTTTAAATAACCCACAAATTTAAGCTGTCAGGTGTAGTTGTAAGCTATTGCAGTGGAATTGATGGAACCCACCAAAGTGGTAAAATCTAAGATTACTGCAATAGGTTTGCAACTCAAAGGTTTTGTCTTATTTTCAAAGACATAGAAAATTATTGGTAGGAATTAGATAATGCTTGCCCAAATGCGACATTATCAAAGATAAGCATAAATGCAAGTGTATTTTGGGTAGACCTTAACCTAGAAGTTGCTATTCATCCAAAAGTGACAGTAATTTTCAAAGTTGAAGAGCTCCCACGTTCATTGTAGTTTTTTAGTAGACCAGTGCATTCCAAATCCAAAGGTTGAGAATGTAGTTCGGTTGACACTCTGGTTATGTTTAATGGTTAGTGATGTAATATTGGTTTTAATTTTATTGATGTTATATACATTAATTAAATGTTGAATGGATTATTCTTCCTTGAGTTAAACCATTAAACTGAATGTCTTTAAAAGTGGCTTGAGAATATGGAGGTCTACATTTGCCTCAAAGACCTAGTTTTCTATACTAGGAAAACCAAATCAATAGTTTGGTATTATGCTTTTAAAGCAAAGATTTTTGCCCTAAATGGTATTAGACAGTTGATTAATGGCAATAGTGTGGATGAGAGTTTCATGACTATGACCATTGGTTAGAGGTTTATTTAATGTGTTATTTTTTTTTTGTATTCCGATTAGATCAATTCGGATTGGTTGGGTTGGATCAGTATCGATTTTGATCAATCCAATACCAAGTTCTTAAATACTATCATTATTCTTTGAAAACCTATTTATGAACATTAATTGATAAATGTTTGGTTTTCTTTTGTTTTTGGGCTTATGTGAACAAGTTTATATGTATGTCACATTTAACGAATTGTGTTATCCAATAAATGGATTAATTTATGACTGGTCGAACCAAGTGGGAGGATAAAAATATGGATCTTAAGCTGTTTTATGTGGCTCGACCAGTGGGAGAATAAATTCGGTATACTAGGTTGCTAGTGGGAGATGTTACTAGTAGAAGGTCAATATACTAGGTTGCTAGTGGGAGAATAAATTCAGTGTACTATATTGTTTTTCATGCAAAAAAAATTATTTTGAGTTTTACATTGATTTATTATTATCATGATATTGAAGAATTATTTATGGCTGAAATATATAGTAAATTCATATTCATGTCATTTTGTACTTGAATGTTTTGTCTGAAACACCCTATGATGGATAAATATATTAGAATTAAACTGGGTGTGAGCTTCCGCACATTTTATGCTGCACAGTATATTTCGAGGAAGCTATGAAAGGATTGGATGGAATCCACCAAAGTGGCACATCCTATTCTTTCATAGTTTTTCCAAGCGCAGCAAAGTTAGTGACATTTGCCCAAAGGTGATGTTACCCAAGTTAAAGAAAATACATGTACGGAAATGACTATAACTTAGAGGCTTCTAAGCCCATATATGATAAAAGTAATTGTATTTTCACAGTAAATTTGGATTTACAAGAGGATCAGTGCATTCTTACCCCAAAGGATAAGAATGTAATAACGGTTGTGCCTCTTGTGTGTTACTTGATCTAGTTTTAGCTCTCAAGGAACCCAAAAAGGTGTTATTGCTGATCAAAGCACAACTGAAGGGATATAGGAATAATTTTGTTATCCTATTAAGTTTATAATGATTTTGGAGCAATTTTGAAATGATTTTGTCTTAAATCTTATTCTCTAAATTATTTATGTCCATTTATGCTTCATTTGTTTGTGTTGTCCTTAGTTGATTAAGAAACACATTAAAGCATACACTTCTATACATATATTCATCTCAAATGTAGAAAACATAATAGGAATGAGTGAAACCCACCAAAGTGGTACATTCAGTTCAATTGTGTGTTTCCCAAGGTAAATGTGACATTTGCCCAAAAGTGGTGTCACCCAAGTTTATCGACAAAGTACTCAAGAGCCATATTTTCTGGCATTGGTATTATTGAGGTTTTTGATATGCTTGGTTAGTGGGAGTTTTATGATCTCATTTAACCAAATATATCATGGTAGCAACAGCCAAAGTTTAAAGACGGTAAAAGTCAAAGTTTAAAGCTGTGTCTGCTAAGGTTTATTAGCAGTGCTTAGCCAAAGTAATTGACGATAAGTCAAGGTAATTGATGATACTTTATCAGAATTTGTGATGTATGGCTGTATTTAGCCTAAGTCCAAAGAAGTAGTGGTTTACCACAAGCGGTTTGCCAAAGTTTATGATTTATGGTGGTATTTAACCTAAATCCATGGAAGTGGCAGTTAGCCATAGGCGGTATGCCAAAGTAAGATATTAATTCAAGAAAATGACAGTTTGCCAAGTGTTGATTAATATCAAAGTTTTCTACCTGTGAGGTTTTCAAGGTAGGCTGATATTTAGATCAAGAAAGGACCTATAAGAAAATGTATATTTCATGTGATCACAGGTATGATATCAATTCCTTATATATATGTTTCCAGGCGATTTGGATTGATAATTTTCTATTGTCTGTAACATTAGATAGTTATATGTTGTATATTGAGGTGTATTTTCTACTATTTTTCAACAGTAGAGATTATTGATTGGATCAAAGTTTGATTGAGTGGTGTTCAGTCTTGGGATTATTTGGCCAGGAGTCAATGGAAAGATATCAGTATCAGTGTAGCCCAAGTGGGAGATTGTTAGGATTTTTATGTGGGCTTAACTGATACCGATTGATCCATTGGGCCCAAGCAATTATAGACTCACTCTGATTAGAAAACTCCTAGCTCTTTCCATTGTGAGAGTGGAATAGGGTTTTAGGGATTCTATTATAAATAGAATACTGACGGTCCCTACAACCATTACTTTAATGCCTTATTGGTTTTGGGAGCACGGCTTTCTCACAAGAGCAAGTGCACAGAAAGAAAAGAAACTCTAGAGTAAGAGGCTACAGAAGATCTTAGTAGAAGGACTTCACTTGCGTAGTTCGTTATTGTCATGTTCATGAGAGTAATGTTTAACCACATGGGACAGAGGTTCATGATCTATGTTCATGGGACACATGTACTTCTCTGTTCCCATTTATGGTTCATGTCATGAATGTCTCATTGATTATTATAGATATGGTAAATCTATATGGTTATGTATTTTAAGATCTATGAAGGGAGTACTTCATTGATCTTGGTTTAGGGACTATACCCATGGTTAAATATCTTTTATGATTCTTGTATTCTAAAATATAATTCTTGTATTATAAAATTATAGGGTTATTCATATGTTTAATATGGTAAAAGGATCCCCAACATAAACTACCTACTAAAGGCGCATTAGGATATTCCTCAATAAAAGCACCAGTTAGGAAATACATTTGGAAACCAACTTGATGTAGTTCGAGATCAAGATGTAGTTCGAGATCAACATGTGTTACTAGTGCCATGAAAAATTTACAATAAATATTTTCTCAAAACACTTTTTGACTCTTGAGGATCTCTTTAAATCTATTTGTTCAATTCCAATATCATCACTGACGCCGAAAAATTATAGAGTAGGAGGTAATACAAGTGACTGCTTCAAAAGAGAAAAGAACTCGCCACTCAAAGGAATGCACCTAAGGAATAAGAGAACTCAAGAAGAACCACTTCTTCTCAAAAGTCAAAGGCTCAAATTATGACTAAACTCTAAGTATGCATTTCATTCACTGGTGTAAGCTTATATAGGTGAACATAGAACAACTTTCCCAGCATAGGCAATAAATTAAGACTAATTGGAAAAAACAAATATAGGGAAGACAAACAACTATCCAATAGGTTAGGACCTTGGAAGCATTGAAAGACATTTTTCACATCTTGAAGAGATTGAAAATATAATGGTTGAAGTGCCCAAGAAGTTCTAGAACCGAATTTAAATGGAAGTTGGACTAAAAACATGAATTTTGAAATTCTAAGTGCCTACAGTCAGTCCAGACACACTTTACCAAAACGGCTATAACTTCTTTTAGAAAATAGCAAATGATGCACCGTGTTTTTGTTGGAAAATTGCCTTCTAGACCCTTCCATCCATATATAGCACGACTTCTAGTTCATTCTGAGTTGATACAGGTGTCGCCGTGAAGTTACCCCAAAATCTTGGATTGTAACTTTTATTTTCAGATTCTATTCTTTGGCTTGGGCTTGTGGGCTTATTGGACTGGTTTGTTGACCCATTCGAAAATGCTCCTGCATCGATCACATTGAACAATAGGTTCAACAACAACTTTACTTTCATATGTCAAAGTGGAAATTAGAATAGGAAATTCATTTCACTTCTATTTTCCATGACTGTATACTCCCACTATTATTGTCATCTCCAAAAATTTAGCATTCTAATATTCCAATTATGATGCACTCAAATCTTTATGTTGAAATTAACTTTATATTAATTTTCAGCAATAAAGTAAAGGTCATTACAACTTGTATGTGGGATGAAGTTGCAACCCAAAATAATCTACAAACATATTAGTCAGGTTGTCACACTCTGAAGACTTTATATTGAACCAATTATAAACTTTAAGATATTGTGACAATTTATAAGTCCTTTCGGTGAAATTATTATTAAAAACCCAAATAAGTAAGTTATGTTTGGTATGCATTCTATGTCAATAATGTATCTGAAGAAATCATACCAAACATAGCCTTTGTCATTTACCCATGATCTTAAACATCTGACTGGTGCCCAATATTTTATTGAATGTATAATTGTCATCTCATCTTCTCAACCTCACCATTTTTTGGGTCCCAGCTAGCACCCAATTCTAAATGAAGGCTGTGTTAGATATGATTTTTTAAGAATACATTATTGACCTAAAATGCATACCAAACATAGCAGTGACAAAGGCACTGTTTGACAACGTTCGGTTTCTGTTGTTTCTGCGTTTTCTTGTTCCCTGAAATGGAGAAACAACCTAAAATGCGTTTGATAAAGTTATTCTGTTTCACCGGTTTCTAGAAACATAAATCAAAATTTATGCCTATTTATAATTCTAGAAACAACTTTGACGAAACAAGTCTTACTTGTTTCATCGTTTTTAGAAACGAATTTGAGAGAAAAAAAAAAGCTCGATAAATCTCTCAACTATTTAAACCTAAAAAGAGGCAACCAAACCCTCTCTCCCTTTTGGGCATCCGATGATACTATAGGGTTTTTTAGTGACATTATGTCTGTAAAAAAACGTTTCGAGAAATAGGTTTATCAAACATCAAAAAATCCTTTTTTATTTCCAAAAACGTGAAAAGCTGTTTTTGCTGTTTTTAGACAGTTGAAATGATATTAAACGGTGCCAAAATGTCACCAAGTATTTCATATGTGACATGTGGGTTCAATTGATTAAAAAATTGAGTCAAATGGGCAAAGCCAGAAAGCCCAAAAACCTCAGGAAAAACAGTTTTGATGATCTCAATTGTAGTTTTTTTTACCAATGATAGGCATTTAACTTTATGGGATTTTAGGATGTTGTGGCATTTTCTAAACCCATTTTTAATGATAATCTTGTAACTATAAGGCATAAAAGCCCAACAGTATTCTCAAAAGTTGCAAAATGCCTCTCAAAATTAATTTACTAGGCTTTGTTACATTTCGAACCGTCATGAGTACTTAAAAGAATCATATTGTGGTGACATATAAAATATCTTAAACAGCATTTTGTGTCCTCACAAACTGTTAGGCACTTAATCCATATGAAATCTCTTCTTGTGACGTTAAAAATTTCACAACATACGTGGCATTTTAGAGATTATGAGAACATGAACATCCTCCATAACCATAATAGGATTACAAAATATCTACTTCTCTAATCGTCATGAGAGTACAGAATATCGTCACCTTAAACTTTCATGGGAGTACAAAATATGGTTCTCCTGGAGAAAGCCTGATTCTAGACCACATGTCAAACTAATTTTAAATTAGTAGACAAACTGGTTCCCAAACTGATTTTAAATCAGCAACAAGACAAGTTCTCAATTGGTTAATAACTAGCAACCAAACAGCTCCTTAACAATGAGCCAAATAGAACCAATTTATGAAAATAATTTCTAACTCCGTCAATTGGGTCAACTAGGATCGGGCTGGCAGATCACTCATATGGTACGTTGTTGGGTCGGGTCTCCATGTTGCCTGGTGAGGCCTATTCGGGTTGCTAGCCCGATCGGACTAATACATTTTGGGTTACAGATTAATGACTTCATATGGATAACATTTATTAAATAAGGTCATAAGACATAAGTAATAAGCCAAAACTTATGACCCATCAATACTTTATGGATCAAACTTTATTATACAGCTTTAAAATTTTTTTTTAAATCGATTATACGTGCAAACAATATACATGGAATCATAAACCATGATACATACCATAGCAAAACTCAAGAGTACAACGTAGCAAAGGATGTCAATAATCAATAACCCAAGGGGGTTGGTCCATTGGTGATTTATGATGGATATAACTTCTCAAGAAGCATTTTACCTTGCACAGGAGTGCTCGATTATCTATTGTTCCTTTAGCCTGATACATTTTGTAGTAGGTTGCACTGGTCTGAGGCTTCAACCGATCGACTCAGGTTGTGCCAACTTTTAATACCCTAACAAAACTCATGTATACACTGATTTATTATATCATAGAAAATCTCCTATATCAAATTTCAAATATCCACCATAACAAATCTTATGTGTATAAATCATTAAAACGAATAATCTCATGTGTACACCAAATAGAAAAAACTTGAGAAGTGTCGAATCAAACCCAAGATATATAATGATCTAAATGACATTAAAATTGTAATACAAAAACCCTTTAATGGTTTCATTTATCAAATAATAAACATATATAAAAGGTTTCACAATCAAATAATAATAAAGGGAAATAAATCATATATATATATATATATATAACCGACATATGATAAATGATGATGCACATGCATAGTTGCATACACAAAACACGAATATTCACTTTAATATTTCTTCAAAAAAAAAAAAAAGGAAAAGAATAGATTGCTAGTCCTAATACCTAGGAATAAGGTATCCTAGCAGAATTTTAACTGTTAGATAAAACATAAAAAATCTCAACCATTTATAGGGCGAGGTCTTACAAAACCTGTCCAACACCGCCGCTCCATGGTACTACACCCCCAACCACGACCCCTTCTCCTGCCAGTGTGCCTGAAGCATCACCGTCGCCAGAAAGTTTAATCGTTTCTACAACACTGGTTGAGACTCGGGCCAGCAAGTTTATCGTCGGAAATGGAAAAGTCCAGATTGTGATTCCGACCATGACCCCTCACTGCTGCTGCTGCCGCCGCTGCCACCGCTGCCGATGTTCACGCCGCTCTTTGCAAATTGATAGAAGAAAGGAAAAAAAAATTGTCACCAATGTTCACGCCGCTCTCTGCAAATCAATAGAAGAAAGGGAAAAAACCAGTAGAGAGAGAAAGAGAGAGATGGCTTACGTTGCTGTTGTCGTTGCTGCTGCCATCGCTGTTGCTACTGCCACTGCCGCTACCGCGGCCGCTGCTGCTGATGTTCAAGCTACACTATGCAAATTGATAGAAGAAAGGAAAAAAAATTGACACCGATGTTCACGCCGCTCTCTGCAAATCAATAGAAGAAAGGGAAAAAACCAGTAGAGAGAGATGGCTTATGCTGATGTTGCCACTGCTGCTGATATTCAAGCTGCACTCTGCAAATCAATAAAAGAAAGGAAAAAAAAAATTGTCGCCGATCTTTACACCGCTCTCTGCATATCTATAGAAGAAAGGGGAAAAACCAGTAGAGAGAGAAAGAGAGAGATGGCTTACTTATCAAAAAGCCGAAGCCTCTTGTTTGAGCTGATGCTTGTTGCTGTTGCTGTAGCCGCTGCTGTTGCCGCCGCTACTGCCACCGTAGTTGCTGCTGATTATCAAACTGTACTCTGCAAATCGATAGATAAAAGGGAAAAAAAAAACCCAACTACTTTGCTTTCTCCAGTTGGATCCGGTAAAATGAATGACTTTTTCCGGTGAGAAGAGAGAGAAAGAGAGAGAGTAAAGGTGTGGCAACCGTGAATTGACAATTTGTATATCTTCTTTCCATCCAACAGTTCAATTCATGTTGATCAAATCCTACGGTTAAAATACCATTAGCATTCCTAATTCCTAGGTATTACGCTAGTATACCTATCCCTCTCCCTCTTTTTTTTTTTTTCCTTTTAATGAAAAAACATAGGCGGAAACAGGTGAAATCATAGGGGATCATCTCTAACAAACCTTGCAAAACTTAAGCCAATCCAGCCGTTGTTGTGGCTGCTGGCCCCATGTCCTGCGGCTGTGGCCTATTTCTTTGATAGCTATTGTCTTTACGCTAGGGATTTATAGCTCAAGGGGATTTGTGAGTTCATGGAATTGGAGCAGTATGATGACCCATACAATTGTGAGATCAGGCTGGTTAGTTCGCTTCATTTCTCTTGCATGGTCTAAAATTGTTCGAAGAAATTATGAAAAATACTAACAGAATGAGCACAAAAGAACGACTAACTCATGCAAGGGGGTAGCACCGTTGGTGAGCAACGAACTTTATGTGTTTATGATGTACCAAAGTTGATGTTTGCTTTGGATAAATATCGTTGTACAATATTCTATTAATATAGATGGAAGAGATGATCAACATTGTATTCACTTCCTATAAAACAGAACATCTAGTGAGAGTTATCTAAAAACTTATTATGAATATATAATTTATATTTTAAAATTTTTCACATCCACTCACCGATGAAGATTCTCTGATATTGGTAACTCAACGGATTAAGAATTTTAGAGATATCCATTTTCATACCTATGTCCATTGTGTAATTTTGACAAGTGGAAGGAATGAAAAATAATGAAAATTTCTATCACTTGGCGATTAATCTCACATGGACTATCCTTATGTGTGATGTTGGATAAGCTATGAGATCACCCTTTTCGATCACACTACTTGGCTTGATCACAACTACTAATTTTAAAGAGAATCAATATGAGAAACGCTAATCATACTACTAAATTGAGAATTCATAATTGAGTTGGTTCATAAAGGGAGGAAGAGAGTCTCTCCTCCATTATAGTTTCATCATTGAGTGAATTTCTTTCATCAGGTAATGACGGGTTCAAGAATTGCATTTCATTGGTGGATTTTGCTGTTGTGAATATCAAGTTAATCCCAATCTCTATCTATTATTTGATTTGTAACGAATGCGAGGAGATGCTTAGGATAAATATTGATATGGTAATCTACATATCTTTTTTTAAGTAGAAGATCAAAAAAATATTATATTATAAAAATAAAGATGTACAAAATTTAATGTCCAGGAGTCATGATTCTAAAACTCGAATCAGATCAGTCAATCTAACTAGGCTGGATTGGATCGGAATTGGCCTTGTCCGATCCCCAATCCGATCCCATTGGGTAAGACCCAAAGGTTAAAACGTAATAAAACTGATTTTTATTAAAAAATAAATAGGGGTAATAATCTATCTGATACCATCCCATCTAAGCCGATCTAGATTGATGTTGGATCATTGTCTGCCTTGACCAATCCTAAGATCCATCCCAAGTTTTAGAACCTTATCAGGCATACCTAGACGGGAAAATACAAATCAATCTCAAGAATCCAACTATGATATTGCCATCAGCAGACCAAAAGATGATACCATTATCTAAAAGATTTACCTTCAACATTACCATCAACAGAATCCTTGAAAAAATAAGAGGCTAGGCAGCTTCCCTAGCTATCCAGAAACCCCATCTCTCCCTCTCCTGCTGAGGTGAGCGTGTTGTCCATGTCTCTTGCACAATACAATCCTACTTGCACAGCGTGCCAGCTTGTCTGTATGAGAAACGTTGTTCTCTTCTCAAATGTGTGCTGTACGTGCCCATGGCTTCACCAATATCTTCTCTCCTTTGTGCATTGCAGCATTAGCCCAAGATAACATGGCCATGCTTAGTATCTTCTAATTAATTTATGGACTAATGGTATATAACTGCAGAAATATTCTCAACACCCACTTGTTAAGAACACATTAGTAGAGTTATATTGTCTAATCAATGGTTCCTCCCAGTTTATAGAAAGATAGGAACTAAAGTTTGACCTTAGAGAACCGCGCTCCAGTCCTTAATTGACCCCTGAAAAGAAATATTCTAAGAAAGACTGCCAAGTCATACATATTCATCAAACCTGCAAGCCAGTATTAGTTATAAATGAATAAAAGAACTGTATAAATCTTATTCTCATTCTCAGTGTATCCTATATAAAGTTGTCTTAAACCATCTTCATAGGGTGTGTCAAAACCTAGCCCGATTCGATAAAACCGATCGAAACCGACCGATAAAACTAGAACCAAATCAAACCGATCGTTATTGGATTGGTTTTGGACTAAGGTATGTTGGGACCAACTGAAAACCGATCCAAACCGAACCGACCAATAACCAAACCGAATAAAACCGATAAAAAAATAAATGATTATGAGATTATAAATTGGGGAATTGACCATCCATTTTTTACAATATGAGAGAAATTTTTTTATTGTAAGGTGAATTGTTACAAATCATTAAATATTAGGTTATGAATAGAGAAATTGATTTGTAAATTGTAATAATGCTTCCATTGATTTCTTTGTTCACTATAGAAAACTAGTCGGATATTTAAATGAATGATTGGATAATATGGTTCATTTTGTGATTCCAATATTAGTTATCTTCTTAGTAATTTGTTATCCATTGGTTTCAATATTAGTTATATTTCCCTTACAATGATAAACCATGATTTAATCATAAATTTAAAGTTTTTTTTTTTTTTTTTTGGGGTCAAATCTTGTCATTGTAAGTGATGAATGTAAGATTCATTATGGTTCAAGCCCAATAACAAGCCGATCTAAACCAATATTAAACCGATATTGAAAAATGAAAATAAACCGAAACCATACCAGACTGAAACCGAAACTGACCGAAAACCGAAGTTCCTTAATGAATTGGTTTTAGTCTCCCTCATTCCTAGACCGAAACCGATTCAACCTGACCGAAACCGAATCAGACCGTCCAATTGACACCCTTGATCTTCAGATGCATCTCAATTTCAGTTTCTATCTTTAGAGAAGAAGCAATTGTCCCTATCTACCAAAGAAGAGAGAAGGATATTAAGATTTTGGGTTGGCGTATATGGCCAATTTAGGAGGTCTTTTCTTTGCACTTGTCATCTCTCTGATTGCACTCAATCTGAACTCTGTAGAGGCCACATTTCCAGAGAATGTGTACTTTACATGGGGAGGTAATCAAGCCCAGATTACAGGTCTGAATGTTTACTTTACATGGTGATGATCTTGAGCTTCTGCTAACCAATTGGTCAGGTATGTTCCTCTTATCCTAATAACTATATACCAATGTCTTAATGTCATCTTCAACATTAATTGTTCATGATGGCTTTTGATTTCATATGTGACAAGACTAGAATGGCTATTGATTTCATACTGTTTCTTTCATTCTTTAGATCCTACTTTGTCCAGCACTTCAAATTGAAGAATTAAAATCAATTTAATCCTAATATGGAACTGATCCCTATTGAGTAACCAAAATGCTTAATCTACAAGTCGACTCAGACAATAATCGAAACATTTCTTGGCTGATTTCTCAGTTGAGTCACCTAAAAAATTATGTGAACTCAACTAGAGTTTTAGAATAGAGAGAGTTTAACCAGTTCCTCACAGGCTCAAATAAATTTGTAGTAGCATTTGATATAGATTCTGTCTTAAACCCTAGATGGCATTAGGCCACATGTGGCAAAAATGGAAGTAAAATATAATGATCCACTCCCCCCCCCCCCCCCCCCTTTAAAAAAAAAAAAAAAACTGGTTATCCTGATTCCTTGAAGAATTGTCCCAAGAATATTTGAGATGCATTTGAGAGTCATTGTGCTCAATCTCTTTCTCAGACCTTTAAAGAAATAGTCTCACTAGTTAAGGCATCATCTCCTACCCTGCCAACTATATTCCTTGGGAATTCTGCTGGCACTGTTACAGCCTACTATGTAATTAACCATATATTTTAGTATGTGAAACCCAAGTTTCATATTTTCCCCACACATGAAATCTGGCTAAATTCCATTATAAATTATGTGCTATTGTCTTCAACCGGTGACAAGCATGATGAGATAGACTTTGAGTTTTTGGGTAATTCATCAGGAGAGCCTTACACTGTCCACACAAATGTCTTTGCTCAGGGTGTTGGAAGCAAAGAACAGCAATTTAAACTTTGGTTTGACCCAAATGCTGATTACCACAACTACAATATACATTGGAACCCAAGTGAAATTGTGTAAGTTTACCCACTAGGACCTGTCCAAATTGTTTGTTTCACTGCTTCAAAGTCCATCACCATCATGTTTGCTCTTGTTTCAGGTGGTTTATTGATGGGCTGCCAATCCGAGCATTTCGGAACTATGAGAGTAAGGGCATTGCTTACCCAAACAAGCAAGGGATGTGGCTTTATGCCAGCTTATGGAATGCTGATAACTGGTGCACACAAGGTGGGCGTGTGAAGATTGATTGGAGCTGTGCACCTTTCAAAGCTGGATTTAGAAATTTTAGGCCAAGGGCTTGCCAATGGAATGGAGAATATAGCATCATTGAATGTGCTGCTATCACCCCTTACCACTGGTGGACATCTCTTGTTTACAGCAAGTTAAACGACAGTCAAATTGGTCAGATGAATTGGGCTAGAGACAACTACCTGATCTACAACTACTGCACTGATTATAAGAGATTCAACTGGAATATGCCCACTGAATGTTATTTAGAGGAATATTAGAAGTAAGAAAAGAATTTCTGTATTGTTTGAATCATTTTGGATCCAAAAGAGATGAATAAACTATTAGTGCCCCCTTTTGTTTGAATTATTTCTACTTACAAATGAGGAATAAATTCTCTATTATTGGCTGTATGTTCCCAACATTGTAGTTAATACTGGTAAAAAAAAATTATTTTTCATGTTGCAGATCAAATTTTTTTTTTTTAACCCTGAATTCTTGTATTAGAGACTGAAATTATATGAAAAATCATGTTCTTTTGATCCAACAGTTCTATAATGCTGGTGTATAAGTTCCATCAAAAGAGTTTCTATGCAAGCAGTGAAGTTTGTAAGAAACTGAAACTGAAGGACAAGGGTAGTGGAACTTATCTCCTTATAAGATCAACAACCTCGCCATGCTGTTGAAAACGCCTCCGCAACCTAGCTACTGGTGTCAGTTTCAAAGAGTGTTTTCTAGTTTCTCCCTGTCTCTCAAGTGCGGGTGCAGAAAAAGATGGTTATTTTCTCCCATGCTTGATGAAGCTACAGACCCTTCTCTTATACCATAACAGTGTTATCAATTCGGTCGAATAATTCGCGAATTATTCGGCCGAATCGAATTTTTTCGAATTTAATCAAAACTTCTGATCGAATCCGAATTAAAAATAAAATTCGGTAAAAATTCACGATTTTTTCAAAAGTGAATATAAAAGGCGAATAATTCGGACCGAACTGAATTAAACCGAATTATTCGGTCCACTTAAAGAGTATTTAAAAAAAAAAAAAAC
>NC_056569.1:2643216-2655336 GCF_013358625.1 Macadamia integrifolia
TCAAGCAAGCAATCATCAATGGGGTTTACACAGGCTGAGTTAACCGTATCTAAAATCCCTATTTTTGTATTCTAGAGTGTTTATTGTTGAGAAACTCTAGATCAATGGTGTATTGGGTTGGGATTTTATTTTATTGATTTAAAATTGTGAACCTAGCAAGTTGGGGCTTGTCTAGGGTGTGGGGTTGTTGCCCTTGTCTGAGTTGCATCTCAGATTGAAGCAGGGATAAGTTCCTGGACCGTTGTAGCGGTTAAAAAGTTGAGTATTGGGGAAATACGAAACCCTATATGGGTATTCCTCCGTGGAGTAGGCACTTTAGCTGAACCACGTATATCTGGTGTTATTGTCTCGCATTTATTTTTCTACATATATTTGAAGTGCGTGTTGTGCAGAGTGGTGGGACACTGTCTGGTAGACTCAGCCACATTGTGGTGTGAGGTGGACGTGTCGTTGTTTGCGTGATTGGTAATTACGGGATTGCCCCGGCCAATCTAGAACTTGAAAATTGGAAGTTATTGCTGGGTTGCAATTAAGGAAATTTTTGAAACCACTGATTCACCCCCCCTCTCAGTGTCAACCTGGGGACATCAAGTGGTATCAGAGCCAGGTTGCCTAAGGAGGAAGCTTAACAGTTTCGGGTCTGAATACTGAGAAGATATAGATGGCATCCAATGACGATAATCGTATGCATGGAAAGATTCCTTTTTTTGATGGGTCGAATTATAACTTCTGGAAAATCAGGATGGAGGCTTACCTAAAGTCTCAAGGTTATGGAGTTTGGTTAGCAGTGAAGAACGGTTACAACCCCCCCACTATAGACATTACGGATAAAACAGAGATGAAGAAGTGTGAAGACGATGCTAAAGCAGTGAATGCACTTCTAGGCTCCCTAGTGAGCAATGAGTTTGCAAAAGTGATCGGTTGCACAACATCAAAGGACATATGGGATAAGTTAAAGAGTGTTCATGAGGGAGATGATAAAATCAAAGAGGCGAAGCTACAACACCATAGGAACTTATTCGAAAGTCTGAAAATGTCTAAGGGAGAGACCATTGATCAGTTTATGAGCAAGGTAAACGAAATCATCAATTCTATTAGAGGGTTAGGAGAAGAGGTAAAGGATGCAGTGGTGGTGAAGAAAATATTGAGATCCTTACCTGACTTGTACAACCCTAAGGTGTCTGCCATTGAAGAATCTAAAGACTTGAACACAATGAAATTAGATGAACTACATGGAACTCTGATTGCTTATGAGATGAGGATGGTCAAGCCCAAGCCCACAGAAAAGGAAGCTGCCTTCAAAGCTTTGAAGAAATTGAAAATCAATGAAGATAGTGAACAAAAAGATTCCGACGATGAGTTAATAGCTTACTTGGCTAGGAAACTCAAGAAAGGTAGAGGTAAATACAAAGGAAAACTTCCTTTGAAGTGTTTCAATTGTGATGGAATAGGGCACTTCGCTTCCAAGTGTCCAAAGAATGATAAATTGAGTGATTCTGAGGATGAAGATGCTCAAGAAAGCAAGTTCAAGAAAGGAAAAGAAGAAGTTTATTCCTAAAAGAAGAAACTTCAAGAAGAAAAGCTTAATATCAAAGAAGTGCAAGTCTTCTTCAGAGGAGTCATCAGAGGACTATAATGAGTCAGATGATGAGTCAACTGAGACACTATTTATGGCACTTGGTGATAGAGTGCAACATCAGACTACTGAAGAGTCTGAGGAAGAGGAAGAACAAGAAGCTCAGTTTGACTTAATAGCAAATTTGCATTCTGCTTTAACTGATCTCAAGGAAGAGAGGAAGAAAATGAAAGATCTAGAAATTCAGCTTGTTGAAAAGGAGAACCAGATTAGTCAGTTAAATATTACAGTTGAAGATATGGCTAAGATCAATGATGAGCTGAGTGTCAATCTATCATCCAAGGCAGAAGAGTGCACTATCCTTGAAGAGAAATTGGAGATATTGAAGACTGAGTTGGAAGAGATACAAAAGATGAATTTACAAGAAGAAACTACACCATCTCCTTCAATTACTATCTTAAAATCCAAGGGTAAAGAAATTATGATTCAATCAGTTGAAGCAGATACTCCATCATCAAGCAAAGGAAATGAAAATGTGTTAGATAAGATTTTGAGTTTTCAAAGACCTCTACATATGAAGACTGGCCTTGGATATGTGGCACATGGATCTTCTGAAGTAGTGGAGACTAAAGGCAAAGGAACTGCAGAAATTCCAATGAGGTTTGTCAAGGAGAAACAGAGGGGCCCACGAATGTTTTACAATGATGGATTTACTTCAGTTGACTATCAGAGACACAGAGGTTCTTGGCAGAGACAGAGCTTTAAAGGTTACTGTTTTGGGTGTAACTATTATGGACACAGGGTGGCAGATTGTAAAAGACAGACCAAGCCTACAACACTGACTAGCAAGAACAGGTTTGCTCCATTGTCGGAGGAAAGTGTAGAATGTTATAGGTGTCACAAGATGGGACACATTGCCAAAAATTGCAAGACCATACTTCCCCACCAAAGGCAGGAGAAAAGAAGGCAAAATGACAATTCTTCATGGAAACAAGGTCAGAGACAAAGAGAACCTATTACTGTGGCAAATAAGGCAGTATGGGTTGAGAAGAAGAAGAAAGCAGGAAGCAAGTCATTAATTGTTCAAACAGCCTTCAAAGCTCACAGCAAGCCGTCACCATGGATTCTTGACAGTGGATGCTCCACTCACATGACAGGTGATAAAGGAAAGTTTCTGAGTCTGGATTCAACTGAGAGTGGATCTGTCAAGTTTGGAAATAATGATGGTGCAAAGATAGAAGGCAGAGGCATAGTTAAGTTGGACAGAGGAAAGATCAAGTCAAACAATGTCCTATATGTTAGCGGTCTGATGCACAACTTGCTCAGTGTAAGTCAAATTTGTGACAATGGTAATGAGGTTTTGTTCACCAAGGAAGGTTGTGAAATCAAGAAAATCAAAAATGGAAAGATTGTGGCACAAGGGACAAGAACTACAGGAAACTTATACACTCTGTTAGAAGCAAATGAAGATAGATGCATGATGGGACAAGAAGATGAATGTTGGTTATGGCATAGAAGGATTGGGCATATCAGCTTCAAGAACTTAGCTAAATTGAGCAAAAAGAAGGCAGTCAGAGATCTTCCAAAGATCAAGTCTCCAACAAATCATATTTGTGCACCATGTTTAAAGGGAAAACAGACTAGGGCCACATACAAGTCAAAAGAGCATTATTCAAGTAAACTATTGGACTTGATTCACACAGATCTTTGTGGACCCATGAGAACAGAGGCAATTGGTGGAGAGAGGTACTTTATCCTATTCATAGATGAGTACTCTAGGATGACTTGTGTTATGTTCCTTAAAGACAAGACTGAAGCCTTAGATTGTTTCAAGATCTTCAAGAAGAAGGTAGAAAATGAAACTGGTAGGACAATTAAGTGCCTGAGATCTGATCAAGGGAAGGAGTTTACTTGGAATTTATTTTCTAACTTCTGTCATGAGCATGGGATTAGGATTCAACATTCTGCAGCCCGTACCCCCCAACAAAATGGGGTTGTGGAAAGAAAGAACAGGACCGTTCAAGAGATGGCAAGGACAATTTTGATTGAAAACAATGTTGCTAGGAGGTTTTGGAGAGAAGCAATATATTCCGCAGTGCATGTCCAGAACAGGTGTTTCTTTAGACCAAATGAATCCAAGACACCATACGAGCTATGGTATGGAAGGAGAGCCACTGTTAAATATCTTAGGGTATTTGGTTCCAGATGCTTCATCAAAAGGAAGGAGGACGGCCTCGGAAAATTCGATGACAGAGCAGATGAAGGGATTTTCTTGGGGTATTCTTCAAAGAGTAAGGCCTACAGATGTTATAATAAAAGATTGGGCAGAGTGGTAGAGAGTTCAGATGTAAGAATTGATGAACATGTACCCCATTCTAAACAGATAGAACCAGCAGAGCAGACTCCTGAGGACTTTTATGATGATGCAACTGTAGATGATGAAGTTGTGGAAGTTCAAAATCATATTGATGATGAGGATACAGATGTTCATGAGACTGACACAGTGACAGAAAGAGATGGAGGACCTAGTTTTGAAAAGTGGCAAAAAGTGCATCCCCCACATCAAGTCATTGGAGATCCTAAAGCAGGAATGCAAACAAGAAAGATGAAATCTACTACATATTCATTACTTTCTCAAAATGAACCCAAGTCTGTTGGGGAAGCAACTAGAGATGAGACCTGGGTGAAGGCAATGAATGAAGAGTTGGATCAGATAGAGAAGAACAACACATGGGAGTTAGTTCCTAGACCAGCCAATAAAAACATCATTGGAACCAAGTGGGTTTTTAGAAATAAGTTGAATGAAGATGGTCAGGTGGTTAGAAACAAAGCCAGACTAGTGTGCAAAGGCTATGCTCAGGTAGAGGGGATAGACTTTGATGAAACATTTGCGCCGGTTGCAAGATTGGAATCTATACGGATGTTCTTAGCATTTGCTGTTTATAAAGGCTTCAAGGTTTATCAGATGGATGTCAAGTCTGCGTTCTTAAACGGTAATCTTGAAGAAGAAGTGTACATTGAGCAACCAGATGGTTTTCAAATTGGAGATGATCCAAACATGGTCTGTAGACTAAAGAAAGCCCTCTATGGCTTGAAACAAGCTCCAAGGGCTTGGTACTCCAGACTAGACAGTTACTTATATCAGTTGGGACTTCGGAAGGGCATTGTTGATAGTAACCTATATGTTATGACAGAGAACAAAAGTCAACTGGTAGTGGTGGTCTATGTAGATGATATCATCTTTGGAGGGCAAAATGATGAGGTATGTAGACAGTTTGCAGAGCGGATGACGGCAGAGTTCGAGATGTCTATGCTAGGAGAGTTATCATATTTTTTGGGTTTGCAAGTGAACCAACAACAGAATGGTATCTTCATATCACAAGCAAAGTACATCAAGGAGATGTTGAAGAAATTTATGATGGAGGACAGCAAACCAGTAAGTACTCCTATGGTAGTAGGTTGCAGGTTGAGTTCGAGTGATGAGTCAGTTAGTATAGATCAGACTCTCTACAGGTCAATGATTGGAAGCTTGCTATACTTGACCGCATCAAGACCTGATATCCTACAAGCAGTGTGTTTGGTCGCTAGATTTCAAGCTAGTCCAAAAGAAACTCATCTAGTGGCAGTCAAAAGGATTTTTAGATATCTTAGAGGTACGATGGAGTATGGCTTATGGTACCCTAAGATTGAAAGTTTTACACTCACAGCATTCTCAGATGCAGATTGGGCAGGCAGTGTGGATGATAGGAAGAGCACTAGTGGTGGTGCATTCTTTTTGGGGCAGAGTCTAGTGGCATGGCATAGCAAGAAACAAGAATCTGTTTCTTTATCTACAGCAGAGGCTGAATACATTGCTGCGGCAGCTAGTTGTACACAAGTGATTTGGATGCAGAGACAAGTAACAGACTTTGGAATTCACAATGGTGAACCGGTGTCAATTAAGTGTGATAATATGAGTGCCATTAATATTTCAAAGAATCCAGTGCAGCATTCAAGGACAAAGCATATTGACATCCGATATCATTTCCTGAAGGAGAAGGTCAATGCAAATGAGGTGAGATTGGATTTTGTTCCTACATCTGAGCAAGTGGCAGATATTTTCACGAAAGCACTTCCCAAGGAAAATTTTGAAGCCCTTAGAAACAAACTTGGAGTTGTCACTCCACGAGCACAATAGATGGTATGTGTCTAGGGGGAGTAAGTGAGCATGCATAGAGACATCAAATCCCTATAGGATAGGAAGATGCGGTGGGCACTCCTATAGGTGAGTCTATGCAAGGGAAAATCTATGCAGGGGGAGCATAGTCACCCTTTGTATTTGTTGTCAAAGGGGGAGAGAAATGAATCAAAATGACATCTGAAGAGCGTTGCCAACAATTCCAAAGGGGGAGATTGTTGGGAAATCGAATCAATTGTTGTCATTGTTGGCAATCGTATTGTGATGGAGTCATATTGAAGGGACCGCAATCAATTCCTTGGTCTAATTTAATTTAATTAGATCGGTTCAAGTTCATTGGTCTAATTCAATTGAATTAGATTGGTCCAATTTTATTGGTTCAATTTCAAAATGGAACCCATTGGATTGGTTCAATTTCAAACTACTAATGGTGGGACCAGCTCAACATGTTTTTAAGTTAAAATAGATATTATATTCTGATATGAGTTTCTCATGTAAGTGAGCAATTAATGCCCAAGAAGACTTAAAGGGTCACTCCGTCCAAAAGAAAGAAAAAAAACTAAAAAGAAGGTGGGACCCTCCTATACAACAGAATTGCTATTTTTCTCAAAGATAGATGACAGCAGGGCATTGCATTAAGTGTTTTGCAGGCATTCAAGTGTTTTGCAGGCCAGAGTCCGAGATGGAATAGAAGTGAAACTGTTCTTTTGAAATTGAATTTTGATATAACAGGTTTCCTTTGCGTGTGACGTTACGGAATCAAGAAAAGAGTCCGATAAGTCGAGACCGAGTATAAGAGGGAGTTTTGTAGCTTTTCCTTAAAAAGATTCTGGGCTGCAGATTCGTTAAAAGAAAAATTGAAGGCAGCCAAGAAAAACAAGAAGCAGAACCGAGAAAGAGAAAGAGAGAGAGGAAGAGAAGCAACCTTGAGAGAGAGATCCAAAAGGTTGAGATGTTGATGGTTTGAGCATGTTCTTCTATATGTCAAGCAAGCAATCATCAACGGGGTTTACACAGGCTGAGGTAACCCGTATCTGAAATCCCTATTTTTATATTCTAGAGTGTTTATTGTTGAGAAACTCTAGATCAATGGTGTATTGGGTTGGGATTTTATTTTATTGATTTAAAATTGTGAACCTAGCAAGTTGGGGCTTGTCTAGGGTGTGGGGTTGTTGCCCTTGTCTGAGTTGCATCTCAGATTGAAGCAGGGATAAGTTCCTGGACCGTTGTAGCGGTTAAAAAGTTGAGTATTGGGGAAATACGAAACCCTATATGGGTATTCCTCCGTGGAGTAGGCACTTTAGCTGAACCACGTATATCTGGTGTTATTGTCTCGCATTTATTTTTCTACATATATTTGAAGTGCGTGTTGTGCAGAGTGGTGGGACACTGTCTGGTAGACTCAGCCACATTGTGGTGTGAGGTGGACGTGTCGTTGTTTGCGTGATTGGTAATTACGGGATTGCCCCGGCCAATCTAGAACTTGAAAATTGGAAGTTATTGCTGGGTTGCAATTAAGGAAATTTTTGAAACCACTGATTCACCCCCCCTCTCAGTGTCAACCTGGGGACATCAAAATGTAATGGACATGAATGACGCAATCCTTGAGGAAATTCACTTCTCAGAAGATGCTAGAACCGAAAAAACAGAGGCATATGAACTTCCTATCGGTAGCAGAAGCTATAAATAGACTTAAACTCCGTATACATTTCCACACACCTTTGAGCAGGCACCGCTCAACCAGAACAAAGCTTCTTTCATCTGCTTCCATATTTCAACCCATTTGCTACGCCGAGATTTAGTAACAATGGCGGGCGAGCTAGTTCTCTTGAGTTCCTGGCCTAGCTTTTTCGGTATGAGAGCAAGAATCGCATTGGAAGAGAAGGGTATCAGCTACCAATACAGGGAAGAGAACCTATTCGAAAAGGGCCCTTTTCTGCTGCAAATGAACCCAATTCATAAGAAGATCCCTGTATTGGTCCATAATGGGAAGCCCATCTGTGAATCCCTCATTATTGTTCAGTACATTGATGAGACTTGGAAGGACGAATCTCCTCTGTTGCCTTCTGACCCTTACCAACGAGCTCAGGCCAGGTTCTGGGCTGATTACATTGACAAGAAGGTACCATCTCTCTCTCTCTCTCTCTCTCAGTGCAATCCATAACTTGCTTTTACTTCCTTCTCTTTTTTCTTTTCTGATCTCCCATCTGTCCTCTTGATTACAGATTTTCAACTGTGTGAAGGGAATATGGAGTAAGAAGGGAGAAGAACAAGAGACAGCGAAGAAGGAATTCATAGAGGTCTTGAAGGTTTTGGAAGGAGAGCTTGGAGACAAACTTTACTTTGGTGGTCACAGTTTTGGGTTCTTGGATTTGAGCCTTGTGCCTTTCTACAGCTGGTTCTACACCATGGAGAAATGTGGCAACTTTAGCATAGAAGCTGAGTGCCCAAAGCTGATTGCTTGGGCCAAGAAGTGCATGGAGAGGGAGAGTGTGGCCAAATCCCTACCTGACTCAGACAGGGTATACAACTACGCTCTGGAGCTCAAGAAGAAGTTTGGTTTAGAGTAGAAAAGATAGAAAAGGGTTTTGGATTTCAAGCCATGTAGAAGAGTTTTCAAGATTTGTCAGTGGGTTTGGTGTTTTTTAGTGTTAATGCCTTTGGGTTTTGTTCACTTGTTCCTTTGTCTTTCTGTACTAAAGGTGTTGCTTTGAAATAAAGAACTTGAAGGATTTTGGGGGCATAGTTTATTCTGTACTCCCTCAAAAGAACAAAGCTAAATTGCGTGGTTAGCGAGCTGGGAGTGAATACACTGGGCTCAGAGGGTGGCCCATGGCACAAGCTTTGCATAATCAGTTCCTGCAAGAAACTGCCCAACCCAATAATTGCTCCTATAATTTTCAAATAAATCCAGCCTGATAAACCTGGTGTGTCAACTGTCAACCGGTGGAGCCTGGTTGGTTTGGGTCACGCCTAATCAATATCCCTCTGATTACCAAAAAAGAAGCAGTAGTATACCAAATGATCAACAACAAAATTAAAATTATGAAGTGCAACACAATAATAGATGTTCATGACACTTGACCATAAGAATCGATGACCAAAATTTCATTATTTTGAATAAAAGGATAGGATGATAATCTTAAATTATATTATATAAATCATGATTAAAATCAAGGTTTGACTGGGCCTAGACATTGACCCAAGCCCGACCCAAGCCCAACCCAATCCTATCTCAGAGTTAGTGATTTTCAACCCTAATTTGCCACAGGTTTAGAAATCTTAGCCCAAGCAAGCCCTATTCAGGTTCAAGGTGGGTTTGGGCCCTCAGAGCCAAACTTACACCCCTACTTGAAACCCTAGACTATTTAACTCAAATTAAATGGATGGAAAAGGGATCACTTCACCCACCACTTACATTTTATTTTTTGGACTAAATATAGGCATACAAAACCAGTGCTCATTCCATGCTCTATTATGTCTAATGCTTACCAAGTGGTTTTTATTTTTTAATAAAAAATGATTTTCATTATTAATTTTCATTAAATAGGCAAAAATAAAAAAATAAAAAAAATGATACCAAGTTCATCTTCTACCGCTTCACCTGAATCATTGAAGGGGTCATAGAAACATGTCACGAGATTATGATGAAGCCACCATTGTCGTGCAAGTGAAGCCACCCCAAGCCCACTTCTACCACATCCCCCGATCTTCTTCCCCCCTCTTATATCTGAAATCGTGAAACTGAAAGGGAAGGAGGGAACCCAATTCTTTCCTCTTCTTCTTCTTGCTTTCTCATCTGGGTTTCTGTAGAAACGCAACCCTAAAACGATGTAGAAGATAATGGAAAACCAAAACAAACAATGCACACGGATTTGACGAGGTTCAGCAAGGTTTCCTACGTCCCCGGTGAGATGAGATCTTGCTTCACTATCAATGGAGAATAGGGTTACAGCGCTCGTCCTCACACCTCTCAGTATTGCTTGCATTACAGAGAAAGAAACCCTCGCTACAAATATATAGTAAAAAAACCATAATCTGGATTAAACTATAATTGCCCTCAAATAAAAAATTAGAGCAGGGGGCTGGGCCCCCCTACACCCCCTGCATAGCAGGGGGGCCTCCTGCCCCCCTTGCAACCCCCACAGCCCGCTAATCGGCTAGCGGGACCGCCGTCCTGCCTGTCTAGGTGCTGCACCAGTACTCTCTGGATTAAACTGCGACGGAATACAAGGCATCATACACCAACAACTTCTTCTTCCTGCTTTCTTACCGTTTGCTTACCGTTTACATGCATCTTCTTCTTGCAAATGCCTCCAGCGTTTGTCAAGAAGTGAGTTAGCTTTCCCCTCTCTTCAGTCATCAAAAACTTTTTTTTGGGTAATTTTTAGCGCCACCCCCCAGAGAATATCACTATTATAGAGACATCCCATGTTTGAGACCAAATTACTTTCATATCCCTGCCATTAGTCTCTGCTAAGCAAGGCTTTGAAATGACGATTTAACCCTTTTGAGTAAAATACATACCTTAGTACTCACTAACCGCTGAAAGTGAAGAATGATTTACCAGTCACAGAGTAAGTCGTGAATATTGAGGTTTGGGAGTGAAAATAGTTCAATCGATTTGGGATTAGTGGGTTTAAGTGAGGATATAATAGGTACTTCATGATTTTGAAAGTTATTTTGTTATTTAGGAAAAAAAAAAAAAAAAAAAGCAGTTGATGTTAGCATTTGAGGTATATTCTGTAATAGAGACTGACGGCAAGGAGTATGAACACAATTTGGTATTAAACAGGAGGTGTCTCTATAATAGTTGGCATTCGCTAGGGGTTAGCATTGTAAATTACCTTTTTTTTTTATTTTTACACTATGATTAGGTTGGGATTCTGGATTTTGCCAATTTGTGCCTTTGAAAAAAATTGAATCAATCAAGTATAAACTTGACCTTGAAATCATCTTCTACAACAAACTTTATAATTAATGAATTATGTCATAGCAAACACTAACAAATACGAAAAAAAAAAAAAAAACAACTACAAATTCGCACAACACAAAAAGATTTAACGAGGTTCACGCACTGATGTGGCGTGCTACGTGTAAAGAAGAAAATATTTCACTATATAAAAGAGAGATTACATCCAAACAGCGGCAAGAAAACTCACTCACTAACCCTAGCTCAAAAAACCCCCCAAATTACAACAACAAGATGATAGTTCATTATATATTTCTCCAAGTCATGGGTCGATCCACCGAGTTATGGTCGATCGGGTCGAACCGTATCCAATCTCTCTGTTTCCATCACATATTTCCAAAAAAAAAAAATTCCATTTGAATCACCACCAAAATATGTCGAAACAGGTCATTCTTCAAAACGGATCAAGAATTCAAGACAAACTTATCAGATTATATATCACGTTAACTTCTTGACCAGTCAATGTGGGTCTACATAAGAGGAACAAATAGGATCAGAATATCAAACATGGGAAATGACAATACTGGTTGCTCCAAATGCTACTCTGATCTTTATCCACTTGCAAGGTTCGAGGAATAATCTGGAGCCCAAAAGCTTCTACATGTCCAGGATCATCGTAGATCAGTAGAACTAATTTAGAATTAGGATAGAAGAATGGTAGGAACCCTCAATAGCACAGAAGCGACTTGGAAGAAATCAGAGAAGAGGAGCTGAGGTGTTCTGATAGAGAATAAGAAGAACAGAGAAGAGAGGAAAATTCACACCTGACTCTATATATTTCACTGGAATCCATAATTCCCTTGCCTACCAAATCTGGTAGTCCCTAAGTATGTTACTGAAGGGCAAAAATCGCCACTGTATCATTTAACCTTCTTAGTTTGTTGGACTACTGCTTAAGTCTTAGGAGTCCGTTGAGTTATGGGAGATTCTATTTTTATTGAAGGCTTTGTTTAGTCGCAAGGGGAATGCAAATTTTTTATATAAAGTAGAATTTTTTTCCCAGAAAAAATAAATTTAGATGTTTGATTGCAATGGAAATATATTTTACATGTGAAAAAATTTCACTTAACCATTGAAATTTCCCTTCTTATTTCCCCACCAAAATAGGAAGAAAAAAAAAACCCCTACTCTCACTATCTCTCCAACTCTCGCGACTCTCACCCAGTTCATGACTCTCAACGATCTCTCTCTCTCTCTCTCTCTCTCTCTCTCTCTCTCTCTCACACACGCGACTCAGTTGAATTTGTTTTGTCCAAAAGACTTTGGGTTTGAGCCAGATGGAGTATTACTGACCTATTGGGTTTGTTTTGACCAAAAGACTTTTGGAATGGGTCTTTTAGTCAGTCGTTATCACTTGTGATCTATTACTATTTTCTTTGTGATCATCTTTTATAT
>NC_056569.1:2655579-2668499 GCF_013358625.1 Macadamia integrifolia
TTACATCCAACCAAATAACTATGGTAAATTAATTTCACTTCACTTTTGTTGCAATCAAACGACACAAAAGGGAAAAAAAAATCACTTTACTTTCCTTCACTTCACCTTACTTCCCTTCACTTCCCTTCTTCCCATTGCCCTCGCAACCAAATGCAGCCGAAAAGTTTGCAATTATAAAACATATTTTAAAATGGGCCAACAAGACCCATTTCGGGCTAAATGGGCTGAAATGGATCAAAAACATGGGAATCTCGATGACAAGTGTATGGCGGCCTAATTATTTTGAAATTACCACATGCCACTTTTCACGTGACAAAATTTGGGTCTTAACAAATTTGCCGCTTCTAATTATGAACATTCCTATGTAGCTCGCAGATTATGGGGTCAGTATAACCCATCAGCAACTTATAGTGGGCTGGGCTGGACTAGGCTTAATTAAGCTATGTTTGTAGGGTCCAATGGATATTTGGATTGGGACTAGATATTAATCCTTTTACAGGTTTACCCATGCAGAATAAAATGTCCTGCTGAGTGCTGATCACCCATCGGTGTAAAATCAGGGCTGAAATCTACTACGACAGCATAACCTACTAGAGTGTGAGATGGTCTAGTTATGAAGATTTTCAGGCTGCGTGATGCCTACACCTAGACATAGAAAAGATGAAATGACCACCACGATTGACATAAATTGAAAAAAAATCAGTCATGTTGGTGTTGGATGCCCCCATGCTGGTGTAGGGGTCACACAACTTGACATAGATCCCCTTCTTATTTAGGGAAAAAAAAAAAAAAAAAAAACCTAAAAGGCAGCATGACTCTTACACTAAGATATAGAGGGAGACAAAATGATCACCGTGTCCCTCATAAATGGTTGAAATCTCACGCTTATTGATATTTTTCCATAGACTCCTATTGGCCTATGCGTTAAAGTAGAGGCTATGCTACCCCTTAGTGAATCATTCCCATTTAAATATGAGAGAGGGAGATGGAAACATATCACCTTCGGATACGTGGATCAACAATGGGCTATTTCAATCACGATGGGCAAAGGTTATTTGGAAAGGAAACCCATCTAGAGATGAATATTTGGTTGCTCAATATATCTGATGTATCAAACCGGCCCAAATCATGTCAATCGGAGAACCCAATATGCTCACAAGTGAGTTTCGGTCTACAAGGAATTGGCTGTCAATAAATGGCAAAATATATATTTGAAAATCCAAGATTATTAATAGTCTACACATCAAAAACCGAGGTTATATGATTGATTTGGTTTTCAAGTTCTTGATACTTACATAGTGAATTCATACTAGTCAACGCGTAATAAAGCTACAATGGCTCTTTTATTTATCATAATAAATAAATAAATAAATAAAGACGCGCACATTGAGCTTCGGATTAGGTTTCTTCCTATTTCCCACTACCTTTGAACCCTAATCCTAAGCTCATAGGATTCCATCTTCCATCCTTCATCCAAACTGGTGCCCTCTCAAACACCTTTATGAGGCAAATATAATAAAAGCAATGAAGAATTTTAAAAGAGAAAACCTTCAAATGGGAACTATATTTTTGAAAATCCAATGGGCAAAGCTTTTCTCAATGACCTATTGATATAAGTTTATTTCAACTGTCCAATGAAACTCAAATTTTGTACTAGGGTATAGTAATAAGAATTTTCCCATAAGATCGAAGTGTAATTTCCCTTCTATGAAAGATATTTTTATTATTTCTTTGAGGGAAATAATCATACCCATTTGGCATTTTATATGCAGACATAGTTGGGAGTGAAAACTCAGCACACTTTTCTATTATAAATATGTTTATCCCATGTAAATGATACATTTTTCAAGACCACCATTGAACTACATTTTCAAAATCACCATTGATCTAGAGAAAATGAGAGGCTTCTCAACAAGAGAGGTTCCTCTCCCCCCAACAGATACCCACTCCACCTCATCTCACACCGTTCATGGGATGTGGTCCCACTTCCTAAAGTGATCCCTAGAGTCTGAAGTCTAAACATCTTGGGAGTTCAGTCAACATTCCCTCCCTCTAGGGAACACAGAACATGGTCAACACAAACCTCTCCTTCTTTGGGGGGAAGGATTTATTATAAGTTCCTACACTTTGCCTATATTTACTAAAACTCTTTTATTTTTTACTTTTTTTACTGATACTTCCTTTTTTTTTTATTTTTACATCTCTTTCTTCCCTGCTCTTTTTAATACCCAAATTTCCCTTCCTTTTCACTTATAGCCTATTAAACTTTTTTCAAATTGATTGGTTCAAAACATGGTTCGAACCAAATCACTAACAAGTTTTACTTCCTTCTCCTTCTTCTTTTCTAATCTCCCATCTGTCCTCTTGATGACAGATGTACAACCGTTTGAAGGGGAATATGGACTAAAAAGAGAGAAGAACAAGAGACAGCTAAGAAGGAAATCATAGAGGCCTTGAAGGTTTTGGAGAGCTTGGAGACAAATTTTACTTTGATGGTAACAGTTCTGGGTTCTTGGATTTGAGCCTTGTGCCGTTCTACAGCTGGTTCTACACCATGGAGAAAAGTTGCAACTTTCGCATAGAAGCTGAGTGCCCAAAGCTGATTGCTTGGGCCAAGAAGTGCATGGAGAGGGAGAGTGTGGCCAAGTCCCTACCTGACTCGGACAAGGTCTACAACTACGCTCTGGAGCTCAAGAAGAACTTTGGTTTAGAGTAGATAAGATAGAAAGGGTTTTGGATTTCAAGCCATGCAGAAGAGTATTCAAAACTCTTGTCAGAGGGCTTCGGTGTGTTTTTAGTGTTAATGCCCTTGGGTTTTGCGCGCACTTGTTCCTTTGTCTTTCTGTATTCAAGGTGTTGCTTTGAAATAAAGAACCTGAGACTTTTGGGGTCATAGTTTATTCTGAACTCTCATAAATTTCATTTCTCACTTCAGAAAATTGGAACAAAGCTAAATTTGCACCCCTTATTTCCAAGCAAATCCAGCTTGATGAACTAGTTGTGTCAACCAGTGGAGCCTGGTTGGTTTTGGTTCAGCTTAATCAATTTCCACCAATTAAAAGCCACGTACTATTACCGACAATTGAGTTAATCGAATCTCATAGGCCAGCATGCTCATGCTTTTATTATGTCGGTTGATTATCAATCCAGAATTGTGCTCATAGTAATTAATCTTTAATACCTCTAATTTGTCAGATTTTAACGTTCAAGCTCAAAGGTAAATCCTGATTACACGAAGTCACACCTAACCCATTTACCTAATATATCATTGACGGGGAAGCTAATTGCCTAATCAGTCCTTAAACAGGTTATAATTGAAACAAAATGGGCTTAAACATGCTCATCAATCGGACTAGCTACTGTGAACTTGACTATGCATCTTAGTCCTATTTATCCATTTTTTATTTAATATATTCTTAGTTGATATTTAGTCAAAAAATTAATTAAATGAATATTGGTTTAAATTCTTAACCCTTTTAACCCAAGGGGGTAGCGCAGTTGGTGAGCAACGAACTTGGTAAGAGTAAAGTTGAATGGTTCTCATTCAACCCTGGTATGATCCGATCATTGCGGTTGTGAGGTTAGTATGGGCCCCAGGGATTAGTCAGGCCAAAGGCCTGGATACCCGTCATTAGCAAAAAAAATAAAAATTCTTAATCCTTTGAGTGTATAGCTAGGTTTAAGATACTAGAATCAATCTTGGGGATATTAATCCAACCCCAATCCAAATAAGACATAACTACCTCTTGTTTAAATTTAAAAGATATTTATTTTTACTGTTTTACCCTTCATAGTACTATATTAGTGAAGATTCAAGATCGGTATCATCCGTTACTAATCCAATCTAACTGATCCTATCATATTCTTCAAACCATGGTGTCTACTCTAGCTTTTGGTTGATTTGTCTCCTTGTTTTCCGTGGGTGGAGATTCTACTTGTCTTCCATAATAAAACCAGATTTTGGATAGTTGGAGTTTACCTCTCTTCGATAACTCGTAACTTGGAATGCGATACAAGGGTTTCTGGATTTCTATATTCAAAGTCAGCGACGTCCATGTTCTTCATGAGGGCATTTCCTATTTTATATGCAAACCCAGCCAAGTGATCGAGAAGAGTTTTGAACAGAGAAAACCTCCAGGTGGCAATGACTGATTTGTTGCTATTATGTTTTTGAAATTTCTATGTAGAAAGCTTTTCTCAGTCAACAACCTATTGATATAAGCTTATTCATGTGGTAAATCAGATGAAACTCAAATTTTGTACATGAAAACTTTCTCATGAAATTTTTCATTTCATTATATGGATTTCATGTACATGATACCTTTTTTAAGACCATCATTGATGTGGGGTGGAAGGTCCATCCACACATACACATGGTGAAGAACTCTCTCATTCTTCTTTTATCTTTTTTAAATGCCCTCTCCTCCTCTCTTTACACTAAAAGGTCATTTGAATTAAGATTAAAACAAAAATAAATAACTAATAATTATACAGAAAATATGAAAAAAAAAAAAATCTCTCAAAAATAAAAGCACCTCAAAAGAATTAAGCCTAAACTCCCACCTTTGATATTACCATTAGTAAACGAGAAGGAAGCTTATAAATTCAAGATCCTTCTGCAACTCCTTCTCTTTATGCTTAGAAAGTCGTGTTAAAGTAAATTTTTTTTTATTGTTTTAAATATAAGTGGTGCTTTAATTGCACGTTACCTATAACGTAATAGCTTAAGGGAGTGAAACGGAGAGGAAATGGAGATAAGACTCAAAATTTCTCCAATTTTCTATACGAGGAGTAGGAGATGATTCTCTACAAGAAAGGTTCCCTTACCCTGCAAGTAATTTCCCTATCCAATCTCGAAGAATGGATCTTCTGTATATACATTCATTTGTATATATATGTATCTATGAGGATCAACACTTGTTTCTTTTACTTCTATATATGTATATGGAGAGGGATCGGTAGGCTGTCGGTATACGGAAATTAGCGAACAACATCAATTGAGGCATATGAAACGGTACCATAAAGGAAGAATATGGGGTCATCTAGAAAAGCAAAAAAGATAGGAATATATGTGTATATATACCCCTATCCACATCGAAGTAGTAGAAATTATGTAAGACATCTTAAAAAATAAAAATTTTAAAATAAATAAATAAATAAAGTAGGACAGGTGTTGAATCCTCCCATATATACAAGTGAACATAGTTGCAGAATATCCAAATATCTGGGGTGTGGGACCACACGCTAATGGTGGTCCCCACCTGCTGAAGTCTAAACATCTTGGGATCTGAGTCTACGTTCCTACGGGGAACATATAACATGGAAGGTTGCAATTTTATATCTAAACTCAACTAAAGCCGGCCAAAAGCAAGGTTTTTAAGGTTTAATGGACATCTCGTTATGACGCATTCCATGAGAAAACTCACTTCTCAGATGATACTGCAAGTCTACAACTGAATAAACAAAAAGCATATGAACTTCCTTTGGAAGAAGAAGCTATAAATATACTAACCCACCATACATTTCTACCCACAACATAGACCAGAAACTGCTCAACCAAAGCAAGCTTTTTTCATCTGCTTCTGTTGTTTAAGCCATTTACTACTCTAAGATTCAGAAACAATGGTGGACGAGTTCTCTTGAGTGCCTGGCCCAGCTTTTATGGGATGAGAGCAAGAATTGCACTGGAAGAGAAGGGTATCAGCTACCAATACAGGGAAGAGAACCTAGTCGAAAAGAGCCCTTTTCTGCTGGAAATGAACCCAATTCATAAGACGATCCCTGTATTGGTCCATAATGGGAAACCCATCTGCGAATCCCTCGTTATTGTTCAATACATTGATGAGACTTGGAAAGACAAATCTCCTTTGTTGTCTTCTGATCCTTACCAACGATCCCAGGCCAGA
The DNA here is from genome assembly GCF_013358625.1 of Macadamia integrifolia. Taxonomy (NCBI): domain Eukaryota; kingdom Viridiplantae; phylum Streptophyta; class Magnoliopsida; order Proteales; family Proteaceae; genus Macadamia; species Macadamia integrifolia. The sequence goes on from NC_056569.1 coordinate 2,661,486, forward strand.
TTCTGGGCTGATTACTCTCTCTCTCTCTCTCATGTTGCAAACGTAATCCCTAAACGATGCAGAAAAAAATGAAAAAATGAGAACAAAGGATCAACAATGCACACAGATTGAAGAGGTTCAACAAGATTGTCTACGTTCATGGTGAGATGAGATCTTGTTCCACTATCAATCATGAATAGGGTTATAATGCTCGTCCTCACACCTCTCTCAGCTTGCTTACAAAGAAGGAAAACTTCGCTACAAATATATAGCAAAATCCTCATCTTTCTTCTTTTCTGATATCCCATCTGTCCTCTTGTATTTTTTGAAATGGTAAGTTTACAATTTTTTGAAGAGAATATGGACTACAAAGGGAGAAGAACAAGAGGCAGCTAAGAAAGAATTAATAGAGGTCATGAAGGTTTTGGAAGGAGAGCTTGGAGACAAACTTTACATTGGTGGTGAAAGTTTTGGATTCTTGGATTTAAGCCTTGTGCCTTTCTGCAGCTGGTTTTACACCGTGGAAAAAAGTGTCAACTTCAGCACAGAAGCTGAGTGCCCAAAGCTGATTGCTTGGGCCAAGAAGTGCATGGAGAGGGAGGGTGTGGCCAAGTCCCTACCTGAGCCACAAAAGGTCTACAACTTCGCTATGGAACTCAAGAAGAAGATGGGTTTAGAGCAGAAAAGAAAGAAAAGGTTTTGGATTTCAAGCCATGTAGAAGAGTACGTATTCAGAACTCTTGTTAGAGGGCTTTGGTGTATTGTAGTGTTGAATGTCTTAGGCTTTGTTCACTTGTTCCCTGTCCTAGTGTACTCAAGGTGTTTGCTTTGAAATAAAGAACCTAAAGAATTTTGAGGGGCTACTAGTTCATTCTGAAGTCTCACAAATTTAATTTCTCACTCCAGATTAATTGGAAAAAAAGGTCAATTGCGAGGTTAGTGGGCTGGGGAGTGATATGGCTTGGCCCAACAGTCCAACTATTGAATACACTGGACTCAGGGGGTGGCCAATGGCGCAGGCTTCAATATAATCAGTTCCAGACATGAACTACCCAGATCCACTCAATTGCACACCTGACTTTTACATCCAGCCTGCTCAGGCCTGGTTGGTTTTAGTCGGGCTTAATTCATTTCTACCAATTTAAGTTACCTTCATCGACGGTTATGGTAATTGAGACTCGTAGGCTAGGAAGTATAGAAAATCCCTTTTCTCCAAACCTAGAAAATGGTCATCAGAATTCTTTATTGGTGCAAGTGGTGCATCGACCACACATCTTGCCCATACTATAATCTGCCCGAGGTCTAAACATCTTGGGAGCTGAGTCAAGGGATGCAAGAGTCTCTTGGTCAAAGTTGTCCTCATCATGGTTCAATGAATCGATCTGATATTGAGAGAACAACCCGGATCAGATTGGTATCAACTTGTACATATTAAGGCACCGTTTGATAATGTTTCTGTCGTTTCTGTATCTAGAAATGGCAGAAACATAAATTCACGTTTCTGGGAATAGAAACGAATTTTTGGGTATTTGATAAACCTGTTTCTCCATTAAAAAAGATGAAAAAAAAAAAAGTGACAGATCTGCGAGAAAAGATGGAAAGAAGCAAATTGTCTTGTACCATTTCCTTGAACATCAAAGTATTTTCTCTAACAATTCAGTGGAAAACAGAAGTAATTAAAGCTCGAAAATACTTCAATTTTCTGTGAATCCTTCACAATGAACTGCATAACAGCCATTGATTAAGAAAGGAAGCAAGAGGAGATCATCATCGAAGTACAAAAAAGACAAAACACATAAAATTGAGAAATCCTAACTCCATACCTCAGCGAGCTCTATGCCGCCATGGAAGCAGAGAAACCCTAAGCTTAACGACAAACCCCCGTATTTGCACAGAATTTCAGAATTATGATTGGGAGCTTTTTCAGTTCAGAGTGTTCAAATTTAGAATTAGCGAGCTTCTCTTGCAAGAGGAGATACCGAACATCGTGGCGGTCAAACTTAAAAGATTCTCGCCCTGGAGCGCTCGTGACTCCGGTCATCTCGAGATCGATGGCGACACAATCAGCATCTCGAACATGGCCTCAGAGATCTTTGAGGGTGGAATCAAATTTATTTTTGTCACTTTCTTCAAAGCGAAGGGCGAATCTTGCAGAGGAGTAGCAGGGTTCGCCTATGGAGTTTCAATAGGGAGAAGAAAATGAGCTCTTGAGGAAAGGGAGGCTCTTTTTTTTTATTAGGGAGAGGTGCATTTGTCGCTCAATTCTTTGTTTTGAGAAAAGGCGTTTCTTGGACCATAAATTAATATAAATTTCAATTTATGTTTCTGAAAACAGCAGAAATGGAACACGTTTACCAAACTCTTTTTAGCCCGTTTCTCCGTTTCTAGGAACAGAAAAGCGTAAAAACTAGAAACGCGTTTCTGGGAACATTATCAAACGGTGCCTAAGAAAAAAAAATGTAAAAATAATAAATTTTAAATAAAAACCAAAACTATATTTGATTGTTAAGGAATGAACAAAATAAATAAATAAATTTGAATTTAAAGTGATAGATAGACGCAGATTTTGGCATATCACCAGCATACTTAACCTTTTTTTTCTTTTTTATTGTTACTTCTAAGGATCTGCTCAAGGGGACTTTATTCAAGAATGATGGGGAGGGATGAAGAGAGGGGACAACACATTTATATAACAGGAGTCAATCCACATGCCATGCCAAAGGTGAATTACCAGTTCAATGTATATATATATATATATATATACTCTTAGCAAACAAAAAAAATAATAATAATAATAATTAATAAATAAAGACAAGGATCGATTCACTGACCTCCAAGTCTTCATACTCTTCAAGTAGAAATTACTAGCTCTAGGCACTGAATTCTATATATATATATATATATATATATACTCTTAGCAAACAAAAAATAATAATAATAATAATAAATAGATAAAGACAAGGATCGATTCACTGACCTCGCAAGTCTTCATACTCTTCAAGTAGAAATTACTAGCTCTAGGCACTGAATTCACGAAAAGAGAGAGACACAGTAATGATTGCAAAAATTCATGATGATGATTGCTTTGTGTCTAATCTCTCTCTATAAATGCAAATTTTTCTTTTTTTTCTTTTTTTTTGAATTTTTTCTTTTCTTCCCCATTCATTTCTTGACAACCAAAATTAGCCTAGGGGTGCCAATTGAGACTTGAGACTTGAGACTGATTGGATCTCGATACAGACTTCCAAAATTATGATCCGCATTACTCATGAGAACACAAAACATGTAATGGAAAATAATAACATATTTATGGATGGTATCATTAATTGGAGAAGTGTGGCCTGTGCACCATCTCCTGTGAAATGAAAAACAACATTTCTATCAATGCTTCCTCATACATTCCTATTAGCTCTTGTACACACAAAAGAACTATACACTCCCCCACAGGAAATACTTCCCCAGCAATTATATATCCAAACTCAACTAAAGCCAGCCAAAAGAAAGGTTCATGGATTCAAAAGATATCGATGCACCATACATTTCCACCCACCGGTAATAAAGATACCGCTCTTTCTACCAAAAAAGGGAAAAAAACAAACATATCGCTCAACCAGAATAATCTTCTTCTCATCTGGTTCTGCTGTTCAAGCATCTGCAACATTGAGATTTAGTAACAATGGCGGATGAGGTAATTCTCATGGATTACTGGCCCAGCTTTTTCGGGATGAGGGCAAGAATTGCTTTAGCTAAGAAGGGTATCAACTACGAATACAGAGAAGAGAACCTAGACGACAAGAGCCCTCTTCTACTCCAGATGAACCCAGTTCATAAGAAGATTCTTGTCTAGGTCCATAATGGGAAACCCATCTGCAAATCCCTCATTATTGTTCAGTACATTGACAAGAGTTGGAAGGGCAAATCCAAATCTCCTCTATTGCCTTCTGATCCTTACCAACGAGCCCAGGCCAGGTTCTGGGCTGATTATATTGACAATAATGTACCTCTCATCTCTCTTTAATGTCATTTGTATCTTGCGTTTACCTCTTTTCTTTTTGCTCCGATTCGTTGCAAGTGGAATTTAAAGGGAAGAGAACTGAAATTTTGATACTTAAAATAGAAATATTTGTAATCATTATCCCATGTGATTGTATAAACTACTTACCTTTTTTAACCATATATAGTAATTATACATTTTACATGTAATTTTTATTTTACATATTATAGCAAAGGGTTTTGGATGCAAAGTAAATTGAAATTTTATTACCAAATATGGAATTATTTGAAATTAATGTTATAGTCATATGAGGTAATGATTACACATATTTCTTTTTTAATTATGAAAAATTCACTTCCCTTCTCTTTAATTCCCCTTGCAACCAAGTATAGCCTTCATATTTTCCAATCTCTCATGTGTGTTTTGTGAAATGGTAGGTTCACAAATGCATAAAGGGAATATGGGCTAGAAAGGGAGAAGAACAAGAGGCAGCTAAGAAGCAATTCATAAAGGTCTTAAAGGTTTTGGAAGGAGAGCTTGGAGAAGAGCCCTACTTTGGGGGTGACAGTTTTGAGTTATTGGATGTGAGCCTCATGCCTTTCTACTGCTGGTTTTACACCGCAGAGATATGTGGCACCTGCAGCATACAAGCCGAGTGCCCAAAGCTGATTGCTTGGGCCAAGAAGTGCATGGAGAGGGAGAGTGTGGTCAAGTCCCTACCTGACTCAGACAAGATCAACAACTTGGTTCTGCAACTCAAGAAGACGAATGGCATAGAGTAGAGAAGGCACAATAATACATTTTAATTAGAGGGCTTCAGATTAGTGTTAATTTTCTGGGATTTGTTCACTTGTGTTCTGTGTCTTCGTGTGTACTCAAGGTGCCGCTTTGAAATAAAGAACCTATAAAAATTTGAGGGGGCATTGTAGTTTATTCTGATCTCCCAAAAATTTGGTTTTCCACTTCGGATAAATTGGAATTGGGAGGCTAGTGGTTCAGGGAGTGATCTGGCTGACTGGCTTGGCCCTAATGCAGCTATTGATTACAAATCGATCATCCACTTGTAAAAAGAAGAAAAAGAAAATGATTGTCCATTTGACTTGATTTTTTGAAACAATAAAACAACTCAAAAACCTAAAGTGAAGGAAGAAAACAGGGGAATAAGCTCACAATACACAAATTAAGATCATTAAAGCCTTAACCAATATAACATCATATACAAATATTTAAAAAGCAAAAAAATAGTATAGGACAAGGTTCGTAATCTCAGGATCAATCTCGATCAATTTTGATCCAATACCAATCTGGATTGCTCTAAATCGGACAGATTTACACCCGCCCTTTTTTAAGAAATGAAAATCAATTTTTTACTACTTTTTACCCTGGGGTCGTATTAGTAGATCGATATTGGATCAACAAGACTTGGGATCGATCTTGACCGATACCAATACAATCAGACTTTTGAAACCGTAATATATAGTATGATTAGTTCATGCAGAAGATGTCCAAGGTTAAGACCAACTCAAATCCACCTCTCATTTTTCTTTTGGTGTGGGGAGGCGTGTGGTTTGGGGGGTGAGGGGCAGAATCCAACTCCCTTGAAACCTTATAAAAGCAGGATTCATATAGTTTAAGATACAATCACTTTATATCATTATTTTGTTGTCTAAGACTCTTGCTTTTTTTTCACTCAAATTGGGTGAAGACAGAAAAACAAGGAAAGCACTATCAGTCTTAATACTCTCATTGCTGTACCCATAATCTCCTCTATTCTAATCCCAAAATTTTCTTCCTACGACCCATAGCAAAGTCATAAATCATGTGTGGATCAGGGAGGGACTTGGACACACTTTCCCTTTCCATGCACCTTTTCCCCCAAGCAACCAGTTTTGGGAATTCAGCTTCCATACTGAAGTTACCAACCTTCTCGTAGGTGTAAAACCAAGCAGTAAAGGGAACAAAGCTCAGATCCACAAAACCAAAGGTCTCACCATTAAAATAAGGCTTGTCTCCCAGCTCTTCTTCAATCACTTTCAATACCTCTAGCAATTCCTTCTTTCCTGATTCTTGTTCTTCCCCCTTGGCAGCCCAAGATCTCCTCCCATTTGGGTGAACCTGCATTTGTATTCACAGTTTGCAGGAACTATCTAAAATGAAATAAAAGATTGCAAAAGAATTATTTGCTGTATCTTAATTTCTTGGCATCAAACATAGCCTAGATATGGTTCTAGTTATGCACAAGGCCACAGACCAAAATAACTGAACAAAGAATGAGAAAGAGAGGTGTAAAGAACTGACCTTCTTGTCGACGAAGTCAGCCCAAAACCTGGCGTGTGCACGCTGGTAAGGATCTGAGGGTAATAAAGGAGATTTGTCCTTTGAAATCTCATCAAGGTATTGAACTATGATTAGAGATTCACAGATGGGTGTTCCTTTATGGATCAAAACAGGGATCATCTTGTGAATTGGGTTTATCTGCAGAAGCAGAGGACTTTTGTCGAACAGGTTCTTCTCGTCCTTGAGTTCATATTCGATTCCCTTCTCGGCAAAGGCTATTTTCACTCTCATCCCAAAAGGGCTAGGGCCGTTGGTCAAGAGAACAAACTCATTTGCCATTGTTCAGAAATTCGCAGATAAATAAAGAAAAAAACACCTAGACAAGTGTGATGGGTATGTGAGAAACACAATGAAGGCAGAGGATATATTAACGCTCTTAGCAATTGTTTCTGCTGAGTGGTTTGTCTTCTCTCTTTTTTTTTTTTTTTAAATGTATTGGTGTCTTCTACTCTTCTCTACCAAAGCCAAGGGAATTCGTACCGGTGTCACAACTCACAAGTCACATTCAAATGGTGGCATGGTGAATGCCAATTTATGAATACCCTTAGCCTGCTGATCATGGTTTCAAGCATCAGTCTTGTATTGGCCGTATTGGATGAGGTCTGTTCTTGATTCCTGACCGATCTAGATCGGTGATTCGTATCATTTTAAGGGTAAAATAATAAATAAAAAAACTAATATTAAAAAAAAAAAAAAAAAAAAAA
>NC_056569.1:2668519-2668845 GCF_013358625.1 Macadamia integrifolia
TTTTTTTTAAAGGTATGGGTGTCTTCTATTCTCTACCAAAGCCAAGGGAATTCTTACCGGTGTCACAAGTCACATTCAAATGGCGGCATGGTGAAGGGAATTCTTACCGGTGTCACAAGTCACATTCAAATGGTGGCATGGTGATTGCCAATTTATGAATACTACCTTAGCCTGCTGATCATGGTTTCAAGCATTGGTCTTGTATTGGCCGTATTGGATGAGGCCGGTTCTTGATTCCTGATCGATCTAGATCGGTGATCCGTATCATTTTAGGGGTAAAATAATAAATAAAAAAACTAATATTTAAAAAAAAAAAAAAAAAAAAA
>NC_056569.1:2668865-2674548 GCF_013358625.1 Macadamia integrifolia
AAGCAAGTGTAAAATCAATCGATCGATACCCATTGATTCAATCCAATCCGGATCGGTGTCGATCCCCTAAATCGTTGGTGGTGACAACTTCGGCTTGAAGAGTTGGCATTCAGGGGAGGAGGTTGTGGGATCGAACATGTCATATTTGGACGAATGGAATGTATTGTGTGTAGGAGTTGGTGGTCATTGGCCATACTAGTGCCCAATAGGCCAACGGGCCTGGGAGTGAGTTGGCTTGGCGTGTTAGACCACCTATTGCGAACATTAGCTTTAGGTATTGAAATCAGATCATGTTCACGTATGAGAACAATCTCATATGTCCTTGGTCTGTGGATTTAGAATCCACTTTCTCTCTCTTCATTTAATAGATTCCAAATACATAGACTAGGTACATACGAGATTGTTCTCATACATGAACCTGAGCCAGATTCTCAGATATTGGTCTTAAGGGTGTTAATCGGTTCGATTTCGATTTAAACGGTCTAGATCTGTTTGGTTCACATTTATTTGGCTGAAACCATAATCGCATCATTTACTAAACGGTTCCACTTTCTAAAACCGTGACCGTTTAGTAAACGATTTTGGTTTCTATGGTTTTTAAACGGTGTCGCTTTCACGATTTTAAATGGTCTCGGTTTCAATTTATTCCATACGGTTTGTAAAATGGTTCACAATTGGTTTGTTATAACTTGCAACCATCTCTAAACTGAAGATCATAAGCTTATCCAAAAATAATTGGCAAGTACACATAAGAGATTCTTTATTAACGATGGTATGTATTGATTTATAATCTAGTGCTATTTCTTTGCATGGTCATTCTCAAACATATGGAACTAATATCGTACAACATCCAAATCCAGCATTCTACAGCAAATATTAAAATGATAGGTGGTTCAGCCAAAACACCATATCTGTGATAACATAATAACATGGTAACATAAGAATTCAAATTACAACAAGTTGTCCATATAACTGCAGCTTCTTAAATCAATATGACACAGAAAATTCAGAGACTTCGAATGGAAAACAAAATTTATTATTTTCAGCAAACCAAAATGGAAAGAAACTAAGACAATGTCAGAGAGGGTGGAGAAGAAAGAAAACAAAAATAGATGAATTATGAATTATCTTAAAGTCGCTCTCTGTCTCTCTCTAAAGCCCAAGGTTCCTCTCTCCTGAATATCTTCCCCTCGTTATGTTGTGACTAATAGATTAATCGTACCTGATTGAGAAAATTAGAGGTTTAAACCATGAAAAGGGGAACATGAGAGTATGAGACGTCTCAAATCCAAGAACTGAAGAACCTAAGAGTCGAGGCTTGCACCTTTCGAGTTCGGCGGTTTAGCATTGTGTCTCATATCCATTTTACTCCAATCGCTTTTACCTTAGGGTTTTTATTTTTTGGAAGTGAGAAACCGATTCTGCCCCTGCCATATTTAATTGTTATACGGATTAAACGGTTCGGTTTTGATAGTTTTAAATGGTTCGGTTTTCACGGTTTGAAACCAACGGGTTAAACGGTTTAAACTGACCCGAGCCGTTTAACTAATCCGCATCATTTACTAAACATTTTTGTGGTTTTGGTGTAGATGGATCGGTTCAGTTTTGGTAAACGATTTCGGTTTCAAATTCACATCCTTGGATTACATATTCAATTCCTGCCAAAAACTGCCCACACCCACCCTGATTATTGCCAATGATTCCCAAACAAATCCAACCTTGATAAACTAGGGTGTCAATTGGTTGGGTCTGGTGAGTTTCCATTGGACCTGATTGGTACCCATAGAAAAAAAAATTACCGATCGCTTAGGTAATCAAGCCTTGTAAGTTAGAGCATGGACATAGGACATGCTAATATTCGTTTAGCTGGTTATTGGTCCATAATTAAACCCATAGTAATTGGCTTTAAATGGGTTAATTGCTTAATCATGCCCTAGCTAATTGTGCTTCAATTTGCTAATTAGGCTATACATAGTTGCTCACCTCTGTTGGTTGGTCTCGTTCGAGCACCTATCGTTGGAGAAAATAAAATTCATAGGAGTCTTAACAATGTCTTTGGACATGAAAACTTGGACTAAGTTTTGCTCCCTTAGGTCTTTCTTTAGGAGATGTGACCATGTGATTAAATTTTTGTGTCATAATTATTTCTCATCAAGGTTACTAAAATCAAAATCAAGGTCGAATCAGTCCTTGTCAATTCCATCTTGGCCAGAATTGATCCTACAAGCCCTAATATAGGCCATCATATTTGAAACTCAACAATCTAGTGGCCAAAACCCTAAAATCGGCTGTGTCAAATCGGCCAAAATTGGATTCGGTCACAACTGATTTGAATTAGATGATTCGATCAAAATGGTGCACCCGATTCCTATTGTACAGGATCGAAACTACCCTCATCATGCCAAATTTTTATTGTACTGATGATCATGGTGAGGAGATTCCTCATTCACCTTGGGTAAAGGAAAACTTGGTCCTAGAAACCTTATCATAACATACATCTATATAGACTTTGTCAGGATTATAAACCTCGGCAAGGAGTTTCATCATCAAAAAATATGTTTAGTCTTTTCCAGAAGATAAAAGAAGAATTTTACAATTTTAACATGAGCCAATTAAGCTAGGTGTGCATAAAACAAATAGAGAAGTATTCAAAAAAGATGATAGGGTTATTTATGCTGGGACTGAGTTTCCTAAAGCCATGGAAATCGTTCACCACGGTGCCTTGCCACCAGGAAATGGGGAGGGAGGGGGTCACATGAACTCACATCTGGACCGTCCCCTTGTTCAGCCACCGGTGCCGAAAAACTTTGTCCTTTGCGTTATGTGCCTCCACTCTCCATTCACTGGGTACAGAATAATAGGCTTTCGTTGAAGAGGCAGATGGAGGACATGCCAATCAAGTTGCCTTTGTAGACTAGTTAGGTTTGCTGTCTTTGACGCTTTGGGTGTTGTATGTTATCAACTCATTGGATACAGAAGATGCTTTTCTCCCAGGGACGGATAAAAGAATTGCCAATCAGACAAGTTGCCTTATTAGACTCTTTAGTAGGTATTGTTTGACTTGTGTTCTTGATTTTCTGTTCTTTATTATAGAATGAATGGATGATGTTTTGGCCTTCTTAGTGTTTACTCTACCTTCGTCTGTCTCACTATTGAAGAAGAATTAATGAAGCTGAATTCAATTAAGGAAAATAAGCTCACAAAGACTCACATTAAGATCATTAAAGCCTTGATCAATATCACATCTTATACAAATACAAAAGAAAATTGAGAACAGAGTTCATGCAGAAGATTTCCAAAAGGTCAAGACCCACCCCAATTCACCTCTCTTAGACCCTTATGAATTCAGAATTCATACAACTTAGGATACATAATCACTTTATATCATTATTTAGTCTTCTCAACTCTGCAGTTTTGGCTCAGATTGGATGATGAGACAGAAAAACAAGGAAAGCATCAGCAGTCTCATTGCTGTATCCATAATCTCCTTTACTCTAATCCCAAGTTCTTCCTATGTCCCATAGCAAAATCATAAACCATTTGTGGATCAGCCAGGGACTTGGACACACTTTCCTTTTCCATGCACCTTTTCCCCCAAGCAACCAGTTTTGGGAATTCAACTTCCATACTGAATTTGCCAACGTTCTCATAGGTGTAAAACCAAGAATTAAAGGGGACAAAGCTCAGGTCCACAAAACCAAAGCTCTCACCATTAAAGTAAGGCTTGCCTCCAAGCTCTTCTTCCATCAATTTCAATCCCTCTAGCAATTCCTTCTTTCCTGATTCTTGATCTTCCCCTTTGCCGGCCCATAACCTCCTCCCAGTTGGGTGAACCTGCATTTGCATTCACAATTTCCAGGAATTGCATTTAAAAAAGGACTAAAAGATTGCAGAAAGATATTATTTTCTGAAATACAATACCAAAATTGAGAAAAAAAAAAAACCCTGGGTTTGTGGTGTGCACAACTAATGATAAAATCTTAATCTTGGCATCAAACACAGCCTAGATATGGTTCAAGAGTTGCACAACCCCACAGAACAAAATAACTGAACAAATCTATGTTGTTGATATGGAGAATCATAGTGAAAAGACCCATTTTTTTTTTCTTAATGTTAAGAAGAACAAAGAATGAGAAAGAGAGTTGTAGAGAACTGACCTTCTTGTCGATGAAATCAGCCCAGAATCTGGCGTGTGCACGCTGGTAAGGATCAGAGGGTAACAAAGGAGACCTATCCTTAAAAACCTCATCAATGTATTGAACTATGATTAAAGATTCACAAATGGGTTTCCCGTTATGTATCAAAACAGGGATCTTCTTGTGGACTGGGTTCATCTCCAGTAGCAGAGGACTTTTGTCGAACGGGTTCTGGTCCTTGTGTTCATATTCGATTCCCTTCTCAGCCAAGGCGACTTTCACTCTCATCCCAAAAGGGCTAGGAAAGAAGTGCATTAGGACAAACTCGTCGGCCATTGTTTAAAAATCCACAGAGAACTAAAGAAAAACAACCCCAGAAGACAAGTGCGATGGGTATGTGAGAAACACAAGATGGAGCAGAGGATATATATTAACGCTCCTTTGGCGTTCAGATTTACTCAGACAATTCTTAGCAGACGTCATTGCTTGCGCTTTGATAGATCCTATGATCTGCGTGGTTAATTCCCTGTTTATTGGTACAGGATTCTTCTGCACAGCCAAGAGATTCTTTATGTCACACCTCACAAGTAACGGTAGCATGGTGAATGCCAATCTAGGTTTGTCAATCGGTCGGGTCTAGCGGGGTTTGGTGGGCCTATATTCTCGAACCATGACTTATCTATTTAAGAAATGAGTCAGTCTCGATCGGTGTCATGTCGGGCTCAGTCGGGTTTCGAACTTTAATCAAGTTTCTCCTAATCGAACTAATTGGGCATTAAACGGAATAAAATACCAACAAATCCATAAACAGTCTTCACTTTGCTTATATTTAAGATACTTTAATTTATTTTATTAAATTATCAATAATTTTGAAAAGATATCACAGTCAATAACTGATAAAAATATCAATATATAGGTTATATCCCAAAAAATCAAAATATCTATATAAACGGTCAGGCTAAACATGTAAGTCCAAGTCGAGCTTGTAAATGGGCCAGGCCAATCGAGAGGCCCATCGAACTAACCCTTTGCACTGTGTACTACCTATTTATAAATGGGCCACGCTTAGGTCAGACATGTTTATTAATTGGGCCAGTCCAAGTTGGATCATAAACTTGTTAGACTCGGTCGGGCCTACCAGTGCGGGCTTGGAATTGACATCCTACCAGTGCATAGATCAAATGGTACCTAAAGGGCGTTCTTGAAGCAATTAGCGTAAGGAGCACATCAATGAAGTGGGACAAAATGGTATCATATATAGAAGGGTGACAAAATGGTTTTATTACTTTATATGAATAAAGAGAAATATTCTATCAAAAAAAAAAAAAAAAGAATAAAAGAGAGATAGACACATAAATGCTAGTGTACCCTTGCCAGCATCTTAAAGAAAATTTTCTCTTTCTATTTTTTAATTTTTTTGGTTAATGATTCTTCTGATCACCATTTAGACATGTCGCATGTTATAGAACGGTTACATGGAATGCCTTATTAGTTTTTCAAATCTCAATTTTGTCACTATGCGAACTAAGATTAATCTAAAACTTGGC
>NC_056569.1:2674568-2688166 GCF_013358625.1 Macadamia integrifolia
ATAAAAGAGAGATATACACAAATCTCTTTCTATTTTTTAATTATTTTGGTTAATGATTCTTCTGATCACCATTTAGACATGTCGCATGTTATAGAACGGTTACATGGAATGCCTTATTAGTTTCTCAATCGTCTTATTAGTCATGTTTCATCGTCAGAAGTGTGTATACACACACAGTAGTTTGACTATTGTTATGTAATCTTCTATAGTCCTAGATTTTTCAAATCTCAATTTTGTCACCATGCGAACTAAGATTAATCTAAAACTTGGCATGTAAGCAAGAGCCGTATGGGTCTATTCATCCACAAAGTTTAAGTCCCACCTGACGTGCCATGTCAAAATCCTTTAGACAATTTAGTTGTGATTTTGTAAGTAGATTATATAAAAAATGGGAAAAAGAAAACTATTCGTTTATATGTGTCTAAGCCTAAACATAGGTTGGTGTGAAAAGACTACACTATCCCTTATTCAATGCTCTGCAAATGCCTCTGTATGATCTTCTATTGATCTACGCACTAATGCGGAGTGCACTCTTGCCCAAGGCTACAAGTTTAACGCCATAGCTGAGCCACGTTGACTGACCAAAACTTGGAAATTACTTGGGCTCAGGTTTTCATACCCGCAGGTCAGGGGAAATTGAGCATGACGCACTTGCTTTAAGTATGCAATTTATGTTACCGGGCCCATAGAGGACCAAATTCGCAAGCCCATGAAGGAAGAGCTCTCAACCCTTGTCTGTATTAAAAGATTGCACCGGACCAAAAAACAGTAATAGAAATTTGCAAAGTCCTTTCAGCTCTATTATATCCCCATTATCTTCTTGACATGGACAAGAAGGCCATAGTTGCACTCCCAAAATAAAGAAGGCCATAGATGTTGATTGGGCCAAGAAGAGTCTTAGCCACAATCTACTTCTGCAAGCACCTTTTGTGGCTATAGCATTTGGAAACAAGTGGATAGCATTCTATACTATATCATCTTCAAAGCATCTACATGTTGAATCAATTACTTTTAATGGAACTTTCTTCAACCACACGATCTTGTTAGGAAAAGTAATTATTTTCCATTTCTATGAAAAAAAAAAAAATTACATATACATATCAATTTTTAGGGAAATAGAACGTTACGTCGTTACCCACAGTAGGCACAATTACATGCCAGCTCATGCGGTAAATGGAAGAATGCTCGTGAACATCTTTAGAGCAAGGCAGCGCGGTATTTTCACAACCACTGTGTTTAGGCATAGACTAGACACACATAGTGCCTAACATTTTTTCTTCCTAATTTTTAACATGGAAAACCTTTTTAAGGTGAAAAAGATCAACTACGGGATATATTTCACCTAAAAGTTTCACTATGAGAAATAAGGAGGTTACAAATCTTTCTACTCAATGTTAATGCCAGAGGTTATCATACATAAAAAACAATAATCCATCTTGGATAACAAAGTAATTTACTAAGATAGTTAAACTCACTAGAATATTATAGTCTCACCTTAATACTGATATAGAAAGTATTACAATATATTTTTTATGAGTTTTCCATTCACAGTGGCCTATCGATTGCGTACAATAGGAAGAAGAGAAGTGGGAAGTGATATGGGATCACATCTGAATCATATCGTTCCATCATTCAACCACTAGTGAAGAAAAACTTTTTTCCTTTTTCTAATAGAAAGAATTGAATATCATCAGTCCATTACCCACGTCCGTCCCTCTGTGCACCTCTCGCGATGTATGTATCTCTCTATTTGTAGAAAAGAACTTTGTCTATCTGTATGACAGATAGTTTCACCCTTACCCTGCACTTTGTCTATCTGTATGACATATGGTTTTATACCTATGAAAAGGTGGCTATAAATTTATCCAAAAAAAAAAGTACCCAAAATCATTGATATTGATTAACAGGGAAACCGTATCCCTTCTCCTTACGGCCACCAACACCCCACAAAAGAAAAAAAAAAAAAAAAAGTACACTTGATGGCATCTATTTAGGGACTGAATTTTCTTTAGCCACAACGGAGACACCCTCTACTGAGGCCTTAAGATGGCATTCATGTGGTATAGGGCAATAATAGGGCTATTATCAATCATTCATAAATAAGGGACAAATATTGACAACCACTGATTGTTATATAGTTCCTTCACGGTGAAGGAAAACTTTCCCGTCTATTTTAGGAGACACAAGAATCATAAATCTCTAATGTATCCTAAGATTGGATTTTCCATTTACCCAAAAAAAAAAGTTTAAATTTTTCATTTTACCTTTTCATGTGATGCAAAATTAGGCCATGAACCTTTTTACATAATCTATCAATAACGAAAAATTTTGATTTATTTTAGGGATTTTCTTGTTGACACCAATAAAGGCGTCAAATAATTTATAAACTTACATTTTTACTCTTTTATTATAACATATTTTTTTCTAAGGAAGATAAATATGGTCATTTCATATGTACTCATGAAAAATGCACAAGACAATAAAGCTTTTGCTAATAACAAAATGATAATTCACTTTCAACTTATTTTTCAAAACCCTATAGATTTTTTATTTAGACTATCTCAATCCAAGTTTCCCCTATCAACGTCGAATATTTTGTCATGAGGTCTCCCCCATTAATACCAGTGACTTTGCCATTTTGCCATGGGTAGCATGTCAAAGATGAGAAATTTACTGGAATAACACAGGGTGAGTTCAAGGTTCCAAAGCTCAGAGCCATGTATTTGATCCGTCTCCATTAATTTCAATTCCATTCTAATGGGGAAATGATCATTCCCTGGTAAAAGGAAACAGAGCAATACTTTCAGAATACTCAAATTAAGATCATTAAAACCTTAACCAATACAACATCTTAATACAAATATATAAAAATTTTGAGTATAGTATGACTAGTTAATGTAGAAGATGCCCAAGGTTAAGAAGGATATAATCACTTTATACATTATTTAGTCTTCAAAACTCTTTGAGTATTGACTCAAATTGGGTGGATGAAAACCAATGACAGCATTATCAATCTCATTTCTGTGTGCATAATCTCCTTTACTCTCCTAAAAATATCTTCCTACGATCCATAGCATAGTCATAAATCATGTGTGGATCAGGGAGGGACTTGGACACACTTTCCCTCTCCATGCACCTTTTCCCCCAAGCAACTAGTTTTGGAAATTCAGCTTCCATACTGAAGTTGCCAACCTTCTCATAGGTATAAAACCAAGCAGTAAAGGGAACAAAGCTCAGATCCACAAAACCAAAGGTTTCACCATTAAAATAAGGCTTGTCTCCCAGCTCTTCTTCAATCACTTTCAATACCTCTAGCAATTCCTTCTTTCCTGATTCTTGCTCTTCCCCTTTGGCAGCCCAAGATCTCCTCCCATTTGGGTGAACCTGCATTTGTATTCACAGTTTGCAGGAATTATCTTAGATCATAAAAGGATAAAAGACTTGTAAAAGAATGAAAATAGAAACTAATTTGCTGAAATACAATACAAGAATAGAGATTAAAATCCTAGGTTTCTGGGTTGCATCAAACATAGCTTAGATATGGTTCTAGTTGTGCCCAAAGCCACAGACCAGAATAGCTAACAAAACTATTTTGTTGATATCGAGACGCATAGTGAAAAGATCCATTTTTTCTAACCAAATACTAAAAAGGGTTTTAGAGAAAATACCTTCTTGTCAACGAAATCACCCCAGAACCTGGCGTGTGCACGCTGGTAAGGGTCAGAGGGTAACAAAGGAGACTTGTCCTTTGAAATCTCATCAAGGTATTGAACAATGATTAGAGATTCACAGATGGGTGTTCCGTTATGGATCAAAACAGGGACCTTCTTGTGGATTGGGTTCATCTGTAGAAGCAGAGGACTTTTGTCGAACAGGTTCTCGTCCTTTTGTTCATATTCGATTCCCTTCTCGGCCAAAGCAATATTCACTCTCATCCCAAAAGGGCTAGGGCCGAGGCTCAAGAGAACAAACTCACCTGCCATTGTTTAGAAATTCACAGATAACTAAAGAAAAAATAACCCAAAAGACAAGTGTTATTGTTATGTGAGAAACACAATACAAAGCAGAGGATATAAATATATATATATATATATATTAAGGCTCTCGGCTATTGTAATCTGTTTGGGGTTTTTTTTTTCCCATTATCTGATCAGCTGCTCATCTTCTGGAGTTGAGATTTTTTTTTTCAGAAGATTCTTAACTGACGTCATTGCTTGCGCTTTGATAGATCCAAGGACTGCGTGGTTAGTCTCTCTTTTTATTTTGTTTGGTGCATAGGTGGCCAGAGTTTTTTCCCTATAGGCGAAGGGATTTCATAATGGTGTCACAACTCACAAGTCACACTCGCATGGTGGCATGGTGAATGCCAATGCAGAGATTACATGTCTCGTGTTACAGAACGGTTACATAAAAGACCTTATCGTCTCCTATCAAGTCAAGTTCATCTTGAATAGGAAATCAACTATTTTCCTCTTAACATTACATGGGTTAGATCATGTGATGGAGGACTCGACACTATGGTTTTAAGTATTGGTATGGTATCGCTTGTATTGGATTGATATTAGTTGAGATTGATTTGGATCAGTATTTCATATCATTTCAGTGGTAAAATGGTAAAAAACAATTTTTTTTTAGAAAAAGTAGGGGTAAAATAGACTGATACCCACTGATCCGATCTGATTCAGATGGGTGTTGGTATCAGTATCGATACTGGCCTCTAAATCCTTGCTTGACACTCTGATCGCAAAATAGCTAAATTTTAGCTTAAAGTAAACAAAGAAAATTGCTCAAACTCTGATTCAAAACTTCAGTAAAATTACTAAAATACCATCAAATGGGGATTTTCATTTAATCATTGACTACCTAGTCATCATCTAGAGCCTATAGACCATAAAGGAGCACATAGGCAAGGGGGTAGTGGGGGGCGTGATAAAGTGGGACGGATAGAGCAGTGAACACAAAATGTCAAGAACTCATGTGTCTTACACTTGACCCATGGTTGGCAGCACCCATTGAGCTACAAGCTCATTCCCAATAGAGATGAATTTATAAAGAGAAAAGGTTGGGCATGCCACTTTTGGTAAGTTAACAATGTGTATCAATCACAAAGCTGAACACTGGAAGGCAAGGGCATCTTTTGTAAAGGGGGGGAGATGAGATAGGAGAGAGGATGCGACATGTTGGACACCTTGCCAACGTACCTAGCCTTTTCAATACAAAATGATATCTTTCATAAATTTTGCTACTTCATCAACTTATTTTAAAATGAAATTGTACCAATGAGATGTTTACCTAGCCCTCTATCACATGGGTTACTCAATCAAATACCCTCTAGTATTAACCTACACAGCTACAATATTTTGACCACTACTACATATGCACTCTTTCAAAGTCTTAGATTTTTCAAAGTTCTATTTTGTTATTTGCTGGTGAACTCATATTAGCCTCAAACTCAACATGTAAATGAGAGACCTATGAGCTTATCTATCTACAAGATTTAGGCCCCATCTGATAACTCATTTGATAGATTTTAGATGCATTATGTGTGGTTTCTTAAGTGGATTATGTAAGAAATCTCTACCGAAAGTATAAATTGAAAAGAAATCACTGTGATGTTAGAATGCACCTTTCCATCATGAGGGTGGGTGATCGAATCATCCAGTAGGAAATATTTAATGAGAAGTGAGAGTCTAAGGTCCATGAGTGGAATACAAAAGAGCACAAGAGAAAATCTACAGATTAGCATTGTGGACTTCTTTGTCCTTTATAAATAGTAAAAAACCATTAGATTCTATTTTTATTTTTATTTTAAAATACCACTAGATTTCATTACATTGGAACCTTTACCCAAAAAAAAAAAATGGAATGGCATATTACTTTAAAACTCATTTTAACCTTCCAACATAAACTCACTTGCTACTTGCACTTGTCCAAATCCATATTTTTCCCAGTAAGAATCCATGAAGTCTATAAAAAAAATATTAAAAAAATATAAAAAAATAAATAAGAACGTTACCCATTGACACAAGCACACACCTAGACCATCCCATCCAGCATTAAAGATACTTTCACCTATCCTTTCATTGATTTATGCGTTCCATGTACCTACGCCAACAAGATAGCTCTTGCCCCCAAAAACAAACTGCATAATCAGCATAGACCCCTTTGAATTTGTCAAAAGTGGCCGGTGATTCCAGATCCCTACGAACTACCGGTGATGGCTCACTAGCTTTCAAAGTATGTTATACATGCTACCAGGCTCTTAGAGGCAAGCCCATGAAGACTATCTCCCGAACCCATTCTTTTATAAGAATTAAGAAGGTTGCAATGTCCTTTCAACTCCATTCTATCCCAGTTATCTGCTTCTTGATGACATGATCAAGAAGCACTTTCATTTTAGAGAGTTTATTTTCATTCGGTTGTGAGGTTTGCCACTCCATTCTAGGTTGCACAAACCTCTCATAGGTATAGGTATTTAATATCTTCCTAAAATACCCACCTGAGACCCCTTCAACCCATTTAAAACACCCATGATGAATGTCACCATGGGTGTAGAGAAACTTGGTCCATTTATTTTTATTGTGAAAAATGTTTTTTAAAGTGAAAGAAGTAAATGGCATATGATTCTGCGAGGATGTGGGAATGACATTCACTATTTTAGGAGTTCAATGATGACATCAAATCACCATGGGCGAAGAGGATCTTAGAAGAGGATCCCCAAAGGCCGAGACTGAGTTTAGACGTATATTAAACCTAAACTTCTATCATATGGTAGCTAGATGAAAAAAAAAAAAAAAACTAGAGGGACCAGTGGACCTGTGGGCTGCTCTACGCATTTCCGACCACAGTTTAAGATATTGGATTGGCACTAATCAGTCCTGATTGATACCAATTTAATCTGAATCTGGATTTGACATATTTACCCCTGATTTTTTATTTTAAAATTGATTTTTTTAACCTTTTTCAATGGTATATATGTATTGATCCATTGATATAGGATCACTCTAGAATCGAGATCACCCAGGACAGATACATAATTGTGATTGCAACGAAAACATTGTTATTGTGTAATTTGCCAAGGGGTGACTAAAAATCATTGATATCTAACTAACTCGAAAATTGGGTTCAATTAAAGTAAATATTTGTATATTGACACACCTTAAGGTGTCAAAAAATTTGCAATCTTAATTTTATATATTTTTATAATATAATAATTTTTTCTTTTTAGAAAATAAATCTTTCTTTTAAAGGATCTATAAGTACACAATAGTTAAGATAATGCATGCAGAACTTTTAGTTGTTATTATAATGAATCATTTTCAAATTACTTCTAAAAAATTCTATTATATTCTTAACTTAATAAATTATATGCTAAAGTTCTAAATACAACCGTTGTCTTGAGGCAGGTTTGAGAAGATGGAATTTGATGTTGGGATAGGTCAAGATCGATACCAATTTGATTTCAATCTGGATCGGCCAGATTTTTCTTGGATTCAATTAAAAAGCATTTTTTACTATTTTACCCTACCATTATGGTATTGGGCAAGAATCTAAGATCGATTAAGGTTAAGGCTTATACTAATCCGATCTAACTAATTTAGACTCATCTGATCCAATTTCTCAAATTATGATCGTGAGTTCATGACTCATTTTGATTAGAATTTAGATCTGCTGTACATATGTTCATCTAGATGTGCATGTAAAAAATTTAACACTTATCCCTTTTACTTCCATATCATATGTAGGTCTAGGAAACCTACGTACAGCAGATCCCAACTCTTTTAACAGACCCTTTATGTTTTATGAAAATCAGAGAAATTAAACTCTTTTTGCCACCTTTTTCTTGTTAGTACTTCAAAAGTCAAAACAGCTACACAACGATTTAGATAAGATTTCTATTAAAAAAATAAAAATTAGATAAGATTTGGACAATCTAATCCAAGCCTCCCCTGTCAATATCGACTTATCCATCCAATACTCAGTCATGAGGTCTCCCATTCTCCCTTATCAATATCAGTGACTTGCGCTAAAGACCTAATCAGTGTCGGTCAAACTATTTTTTTGTAAAGAATTTTTTTTTTTCTTATTAATTGGGCTACAAATGTTCCACTTGATATTTAATAAAGGCAGATTAAGTCAAAAAAATATTTCTTCAATCGAAAAGTCTCAACATCTTCATTGAAAGCCACTCTACGAGACTTCCAGTAGTCTCTGACTTGGTATTTGAATTGTAATAATGTCTCAGCCCCTTCCCAACTTGATCGCATGCATGCCAACTTGATCGCACACATACTCCAAGTTTGCAACTCACGAAAATCTATCTGCTTACAATGGAAAAAGGTTTTGTGTTTTTTTTTTTTGGTGGGGGGGGGGGTGTGGGTGAGCGTGACCCTGCATTTAAGGATGAACATCCTCTGTTTTTCTCATCCCTGTTTTTTCTTGTTTTGTTACCTGCAGAACACGACACGTGGATTACTTTAAGATCAACGGTCAAAGTTGGGTAAGGATTATTACATCCGGTGTATTGATTTTAAAATTGTTCACATCTCATGTTTTGGGTCTAACACAGCGTGAGGAAATGACTAGCCTAATCCTATGAAATGAAAAAATATATTTTTATAAATACTTTCTCATTCGCTTCCATTGATCCACGTGGTTCAGAAAAGAGATTCAGCCATAGGAAATACTTTCCTTTATTTTAAAGAAGTAGAGGGGGGTGTGGGTGAGCGTGACCCTGCATCTAAGGATGAACATCCTCTGTTTTTCTCATCCCTGTTTTTTCTTGTTTTGTTACCTGCAGAACACGACACGTGGATTACTTTAAGATCAACGGTCAAAGTTGGGTGAGGATTATTACATTCGGTGTATTGATCTTAAAATTGTTCACATCTCGTGTTTTGGGTCTAACACAGCGTGAGGAAATGACTAGCCTAATCCTATGAAATGAAAAAATATATTTTTATAAATACTTTCTCATTCGCTTCCATTGATCCACGTGGTTCAGAAAAGAGATTCAGCCATAGGAAATACTTTCCTTTATTTTAAAGAAGTAGAGGGTAAACACCAACAGGCCCAAAACGACATCCATTGGTCCATAGCTATAATAAAGAACACAGGATGTGAACACAATACCTACTAGTAACCTACTAGTAATTGAAATTCCAGATCTGAAGCTACTCTCTCTCTCTCACTCACTCAACCCCGACAACCTTCCTTAGATGCATAGCGTATTCATAAATCTTCTGAGGATCAGGAAGGGACTTTGACACACTCTCCTTCTCCATGCACCTCTTGGCCCAACAAACCAGCTTTGGACAACTAGCTTCAACGCTGAAGTTTGCACAACTGTCACATGCATAGAACCAGCAGTAGAAAGGGATAAGGCTGACATCCTCAAACCCAAAGCTCTCACCACCAAAGTAAGGCTTATCACCAAGTTCCCCTTCCAACACCTTCAAGCATTCTATGTATTCCAACTTCATTTTCTCATGCTCTTCTCCTTTGGTCTTCCATAACTTTGCCCCTGATTCAAAGGCCTGCTTTTTCAGAGTCCATTTCTCGAAGGTTAGCTAATCAGTAAACCAATCTGATTGGAGATTCATATATAATTGAGTCCATATTCAGAAAAATCAAAAAGAGTATCTGAAAATTCAGTCTTAGATAAAAGCAGGACCTGCGAGGCTCTGTTTGATTGTAAGGAAAGTGAAAAATTTTAAACATAAAGAAGAAACTCTAGTAATCAGGCCTAGTTTGAGGAAGGCCAGAAAAAAAACCCATAGAGACCATCGAGTGATTCAGTCTCAGAAATAAAACAAAAGGAACCAGATAAGCAAAAAGGGATTGCAGACTGCCCATCTCGCTAGAAACCAAATAGAGATGCAGGATTCAATCTCAAGGAGAAAAAGAGATGGGACACAGATGAGAAAATCGATCCTGCAAAATACCCATCTGACTAAAATCATGGAACCCATTTCTAGTCCTCTGAACTAGTTAAACAATTAAACACTATTTTGTCAAGATACAAGTGTGAAAGATGAAGCTCAGTTCAAAACAATAACCCTAAAGGAGAGAAAACTCAGAAAAGAAACAGAAGAGAACCCACCTTCTTGTCGATGAAATCAGCCCAGAACCTGGCTTGAGCACGCTGGTAAGGATCAGCAGGCAACAAGGGAGAGTTACCCTTCCAAGTTTCATCTATGTATTGAACAATGTTCAGTGATTCACAGATGGGTTTCCCATTATGGATCAGGACAGGGACCTTCTTATGAACAGGGTTCATCTGGAGAAGCAAAGGGCTCTTTCTCTTGAGATTTTCTTCCTTATTCTCATAGTTGACACCTTTCTCAGCCAAAGCGATTTTGCATCTCATTGCATATGGACTAGCCCAAAAGTCCAGAAGAGTAACCTCCTCAGACATTGTTCAACAAATTGCAGAGCTTGAAGGCCTAAATAATTATGATGGCTACGGCTTGTTTTGTATGTGAAGAAATTTAGAGTGTTAAAGGTTATTTATAAGAGTTTTCTCTCTCAATATTGGTATTGGGACGTTGATGAACATTGAAATTTCTTTCTCTTTTTAATTCCCTATTCCACTTGCTACTTCCTACCATCTCTGACTTATTTGGATAAGATCATAGGGCTATAAATAATAATAATAATAATAACAATAATAAAAATAAAAATAAATAACGATGTCTACGAGATCCAAGAAGCTACAATTCTGACTTATTTGGTCAAAACTATTTCCTCCGATCCAAGAAAAGTGTTTTGTTTGGTTGTTTGTTTTTTTTTTTTTTTTTTTTTTTCAGCAAAGATTGCGTGAGGAGAACTAACCTTTTGATTATTAAAACAACCTTTGATTACAGGGCATAGGCTCACTTCAAAGTTTGAATATCTGGAAACATAGCTCATCATTGAATTCGACTTTAATTTTTACACTTACCCATGTCCCATGATAGTAATAAAACTTGGGCTAGGATTTTGAAGCCCCAGCTCGGCCCGAGCCAGTTTGGATTAAGATCGAGACTGAGCATGGCCTGATCCATCCCGCACAAATATAAATCACAATTGACACACTAAATTTATTATATTTTATACCATCCACACTATTTTCTAAATCCATAAATATTTTAATTCACCACTGGACACCACCCACTCTCATTATCATTTATTACATTTACTTATTTACTTTCTTTTTTGTTTAAGTCATAATACTGTCAAGATTTTTTTACTATTGAGCCTAATTTGGAGGGGTAATTAGGACAAAAAATTTACTCGGTCAAGATTAAATTGTTAAGCTAATTAAGGGGAAAGGATTTTTTTTTTAATTTTTTTAATTTTTTATTTTTTTAATACCCTCTCCTTTTGCAACCATAGTGATAAGAGCCACTTTTTCGTCCTCCCCTCTCCTCGCAATATTTCGTTGTTTAGACATTATATTTTAGATATAGGAATGTTTTAACGAAGTAAACTTAAATTATTGCCTGCCAGAAAAGAAAAGCAATTTTATTGGGGGTTTTCATTATTACATAATTAATAAAGCAATCTCTCTATAATATTCTTTAATGTAAGTGCTTATTGATGGGGTAAGATTTGACCGGATGATCTTCCTTGCAAGACTGGGTGTTCCACGCTAGTCCTGCACAAGAGAACAGATAAAAGAGTGCCAGACTGACCCGATGATGGACTCTCCGATGCCTAAGCCATAATTTCTCCACACTAGTTACTTAAGACCAAGTAGCACTTTTTGAGAGTTCAGCTTTGACCAACTGTCCACCCTGCTTGATTCCATGAATATTCCCTGATTCTGGGGAAGATCCTGCAGTTATCTCCTATATCCGTGAGGACCCTAGACTCAAGAGAGGGAGCCGTTTCGAGTTTTGAGGGGGTTGTTACTCCACTGCATGCATCCATTACGGATGGTATTTCCTAGCTCTTCACGTTCTATTGGTTGTTGCTGCAGGCTACGGTCTTCGTGGCAACCTGGGAGATTAACAAAGGCAAGAGCTCGGTCGTGTGGGACAAGGTTGGAGGTCGTTTGCCAGGAGGCCGAGGTGGAGGCTCGGCCAAGGAGAGGCAGAGGGGAAAGCTCGGTTGTCTTGAGGCTTGGCTGTAAGGAGATTGAAGTGATAGCTTGGCAGCCAGGAGGCCGAGGCGAAAGCACGGCTATCATAAGGCAGAGTCTAAAGCTCGGCTGTAAGGAGATGGAAGCGATAGCTTGGCCTTGGAGAGGGCGAGGCGATGGCTTGGCCAAGGAGAAACTGAGGTGAAAGCTCGGCCATGGGGAGGCCGAGGTGGTGGCTCGGCCATGGAGAAACCAAGGAGAAAGCTCGGTCATGGAGAGGCCGAGGCTGGAGCTCAGCCTAGATGTGGCTGATGTAGCGGTCTGATTTTGGCTCAATACTTATGTATATACTTATTTTATTATTTAGAAAATTTTTATTCATGCCTATATAATTTTCTAGGTATTATTCATCAACATGAAAATACATACTTCTTTATCAAAGGAATATTGTCAATGTAACCAAGCATATGATAACATCAACAAAGAGAAATTACGAATTGATATCATTGAACTTTTAATTATGATGTGTAATACCATTTATACTCTCACACATCGCTCACGAAAAAAAAAAAAAATTCCATCTTGTTACAGGCTTAGTGTAACAAATGAGGGTTACACAAAACCATTATTTCGAAGCAGCACCTCAAGTACACAAAGACAGAAAAACAGAAATGAAGAAAGCCCAAAGAATTAAACTTACAAAACGCCAAAGCCCTCTAACAGGAGTCCTGAATTACAGAACTTTTTACTCTAGACCCATCTTCTTCTTGTTTTCTAGAACGTAGTTGTAGACCTTTTCCGAGTCGGGTAGGGACTTGGCCACACTCTCCCTCTCCATGCACCTCTTGGCCCAAGCAATAATCTTTGGGGACTCGGCTTCTGTGCTAAAGTTGCCACATTTCTCCACCGCGTAGAACCAGCTGTAGAAGGGCACAAGGCTCACATCCAAGAACCCAAAACTGTCACCACCGAAGTAAGGCTTTTCTCCAAGCTCTCCTTCTAAAACCTTCAAGGCCTCTATGAATTCCTTCCTAGCTGCCTCTTGTTGTTCTCCCGTTGTACTCCATGTATCCCGTAGAGAGGGAAAAATCTGCCATTTCACAACACATGAAAGGACTGATGAGATATGAGAAAAGAGGCAGTAAAAGTGCAAGAGGTATTCAATTAAAAATGGTTTTTCTTTTTTATTTATTTATTGACACTTTAAGAGGTGTAAATAGATTTTTAATTTTATTTTTTATTTCTAAAAGAAAAACATTTTTTTTTTATTGAGGGTAATTATTGTCATTTCACATGGATATTCGAAGGAGGTGCAGGACAATAAAAAAAAAAATCTTTATGATAAATAATAATCTATTATAATAAATTCTTGATAAGTCACTTTCAAATTTCTACTAAAAAAATACTTTCAAATATTTTTGAAAACCCCTTTATATATACACCAAACTTTAAGAACTTCTAGGAATAAAATGAGAGGAAATCAGATCGGTCAACTGTTGATACTAATCCCATTTGTTACCAAAAAAAAAAAAAA
>NC_056569.1:2688186-2765220 GCF_013358625.1 Macadamia integrifolia
TTTTTTTTTCTTCTTTTTTTTTTTTTAGAAAGAACCCAGTTAATCTGGTAGGGTCAATGGGAGGGCATGCGAGAGCATCTCCAAAGCACAGGGTGGGGGGATAGGATGTTCTTTCCATGCCCACCTATGTCTTGGTGTGGACAACATGCCAGATTGGGAGGATTCTTTCTCTTTTTTTAGGAATCTTTTCATACCTAACCTTAAAGAAATTTTTAGAATAAAACAAGAACCAATTAAATTAAGATGTCAAATTCTAAATACACATATTTAGACATTTTCATATATATGAGAGAGAGAGGTTACCTTCTTATCAACGTAATCAGCCCAGAACCTGGCCTGGGCTTGTTGGAGTGGATTAGAAGGCAACAGAGGAGATTTGCCCTTCCAAGTTTCGTCAATGTATTGAACAATAATGAGGGATTCGCAAATGGGTTTTCCATTATGAACCAATACAGGGATCTTCTTATTAACTGGGTTCATCTGCAGCAGAAGAGGGCTCTTGTCTTGTAGGTCCTCGTCTCTATATTGGTAGTAGATACCCTTCTCAGCTAAGGCGATTCTTGCCCTCATCCCAAAAAAGCTGGGCCAGAAATCCAAGAGAACTACCTCATCTGCCATTGTTACTAGATCTCAACGTAGCAGTGATGATTGAATAACAGAAGTTTTTTAATTTTGGTTGAGCGGTGTGGAAGTGTTATGGTGAGTTGTGTGTATTTATAGATAGATAGCTGCTACCTCCAAAGGAACAATTCATGCTAGCTTGGGTTTTTTTTTTTCAATTAATTAATTAATTAATTAATTAATTATTATTATTTCTGGGATCTTCTTAGAAGTATTTCATCATAGATTGCGCCGTAATAATGTTCATTAAATCTAAAACTAATTTTTTTGTCCGGCTTTAATTTGGGCTGTCGTTCTCAATCTTGATCCGGATTGGTTCGTATGGCTTAGATTGGATAGAACAATATCAATATATTGATATTGTTTTTATTTATTTATCGTAGAAATTTGTGTGCTCTTTTAGGTATTCTCTACCTTAGGTATTTGTAGAAGCAAATGGGGCAAGACACATTAGTCACGAACCC
The DNA here is from genome assembly GCF_013358625.1 of Macadamia integrifolia. Lineage (NCBI taxonomy): Eukaryota > Viridiplantae > Streptophyta > Magnoliopsida > Proteales > Proteaceae > Macadamia > Macadamia integrifolia. The sequence continues at coordinate 2,689,272 of NC_056569.1, forward strand.
ATGGATGAACCCTTCAAGTACAAGTAAGTATCCAATTCCTTATAGTAATATAAGTGCTCAAAGCACAGTGAAAAAGGAGTTCCATTGAGGATTAATTAATTGATTCGGGTTGATTAATATTACCCTCCATGGATTTCTATTTACTTCGTCTAATAAAAAAACCCCAAAGTTAATCAATGAGTGTCTGGATAGGTGGATGCACATCCTTGGGTGTCACTATGGCCATTTGCCTCTCTTATTTCATTAGCCATTTTCTGTTAGATCATTTTCTTATTTTATTAAGAATAAAATAATTTCTTATTTTATTAAGAATAAAATAACCATATCTGATCATGCATTCCTATGCCCGAAAATAAGGGCAGCAAGGGCCACGCATTCTCTTTCCCAGCCTTTTGTTAAATAATAGCTCATCCCAATTTTCTTTCAGAAAAAAAAAAAAAAGCTTTCTCCTTGATGCACATGTGCCAAGACATAGTTAGCGTGAATAGACCGCACTATCCCAAGTTAAAGATGCTTGCATTCGCCCTTCTATTGGCCGCTCTCACTCTGGTATACTTGTGTCAGTAGATAATTTTTTTTTTTTAAATAAAAAGTAATGCTCTCTTGCCCAAAAATAATATCATGTTGAAGTCCCATGGTTAAACATGCTGACTTTTTTTTCTCATAATAATGTTTTGAAAACAAATGAATTTTTATTAAAACCAGAAAAGGAAATTCCATTCTTTATGTGACAGAGTCATGAGCCATGACTTTTCAAACGTCTCCTTCTCAAATCGCATGCCTCGTCCTCCCAAGTTGTGAGAATTTCAAAGGAAAGATGAACGTTAAAGGCTTAAAGCCATTCCCTTTCACACCCTTACTGTAGCGTTTCAGAGCTGACTGATTGTTGTAGGAAGTCTATTTTTGGTAAAGAAATACTTTATAGAATAAAGCTACCACCCAATATTTTGATGAAAAAAATTAAAAAATTAAGACAAAAGACTCAGGAGGGTGTACCATATGCTCTTCATGATCATGGTTCAAGGGTATGGAATCGAAGATGGAATTGGTTATGGTCAATTTGGATTTTTGTTGGATCAAAATTGGTTCTAAATGGCTTAAACCCTAGAAATTGAATTGAGAAGAAACAAAGATTTTCCTAAATTTGCAAAAAAAAATTGAGTTTCTTTTTCATTCAATAAATTTGAGAACTTTGATACAAGCGAATAGACGAAAGTAATAAAAGAAGCTGGACCTCCTTGTCGCGCACTTTAGAACAAATCTGAAAAATCATTATTTTTTAAATCAGAAATAAGCTTCTCCCAATTCATTTAACAAGTTTAGATACTTTGAGAAATAAGCATTTAGCCACAACACTAGCTTCCCTTGTTTTTTAGATATCATCATTTCCCCCACCCTAGGTTTTTATGTATCATCTTTGATTTCTTGTTATGATCTTTTGCTGTGGATCCCTCTTAAGCTCACCTTTATTGCCTTTAATGTTGTACTTTGTTCTTTTGCTTCCTTGGGAAGGGCCAATATTTTGCTGTGTCTACTTTGTGAATTACACTTGTGAAGGGGGAGAGGGACAGAGGAATAAGAAAATAAAAGCAAATGAAAAGACAAGAGAGATGCAATAAACAATGGATCTATCTACCACTTACACTATAAACCATCTTCAAATTAAATCAGCATTTAGGCTTGAGCAATCTGTTCAAAGTATTCTAGGAGAATGGGAATTTTCTAATAGGTGTAAAGGATAGTTTACAGGAAAAAAATATAAAAGTAAAATGTTGATGAAAAGATTTATATTTTTCTTTTTATATATATTTTTAAGATATGAAAGGAAACTGTAAAATACAAATTACTAAACTACATAGTACCAATACTAAGATCTTAATGTGCAGTAGTTGGGAGGATACATGCACACACGTCAATGTACTCCCAGCCCCTGGATGCTGCATTGGGCGTCCAACGTGATGAAGAGGATCTTTTTCCTCAATAGCATCCTTTAGTCATTTCATATTTCTAAAGTACGAAAAAACTTAAAATAAAAAATATTATTTCATGTTATATAAAAGAAATAAAAAAAAATATCAGATAACAAAATTATTTCATTTTATTTATCAAGGGGTTTGATGCATCAGTTAGATAAGCGCCTAAGCCAATATAGAACATTAGTGTCACTTATGTTCTAATGGATCCCAACTTTTTGATTATACATGTGGTTCACAAGTTCCAGGCAATTTTGGGGAATCATACTTGGTCCCAAACTAAAAGTTCCCCAACTCATTAAGTCTAGAGTCCTTGAATGATTTCAACTACCATTTCTAAATGGTTACTTATAGCTAACTCAAATTGATCTGAATTTGAAATTTAATCAAGGGATCTTGGGGTTTGTTAAAATACTGTTATTTTTTAGTTATTTGGATCAGTCACTCACCACGAGAGGTTCTTTATAATTAGAAAAGTGGTTCTCTGTCTGAGAGCGCAACTTATGCCAACACTCCCTATGTCGTTTCACAGAGAAATGAGAGAGATAAACACATGAGAGCTTTGGCGTAGTCCACAAAAATCCATTCAATTGTGTATTATTGATGCTTGGATTAGTTTTGATTCTTCTCTGGAATGAGGAGTACAAGATCTGGGTCATTGATTTGACACTTCTAAGTTCCGATTGCTGAGATTGTATCCTACCAACAATAGAATCCCCCTCCCCACAAAGGGGTAACTTGGTCAAATCTTTAGGCTCATGGAATTACGACCTTTATTGCCATTTGGATTGATTGAGAGCATGGTTTAAGGCACCGGAAATATTTGTGGATATATCGATATGCGATGTGGATATCTGCCTCAAGAAACGAGGTCCCGTGATTAAATATTCGCCGCTGCACCTAACTTTTTGGGGCCACCACACGAGAGTTTCCATCTCGGATTGACCTGGCCCTGTGTAAGTTGTATCACAATGACCCTAGGGATTAGTCGGGTCAAAGATCTGGAGACCCTGGGTATCAAAAAATAAAATAAAATAATCCATTACATCATGGTATCAGGGCTTATGAGGATCAACCATCCTAACTCAATAGTCAATACAAGGTATAGGTCGCTACAATAAAACTTGCATCTTAGATTGGATGCCTACCTTTTTATGGGGGAAGAAGTGAGAGTTTGAATTGTTGTGTTTTCCCCAAAAACATCACTTTATTTGGTTGGCTCACGTTGCAACTTCAACTAGGGTTTATGAGATTGATTCGAATCCATACCAGACATTGAAAAATTCAATTCCCAATTCCTATTTGGGTAATCTTGCTACCGACCTAATAAAAATTTGAAGACACTGTTGTAGAAATGCAATCTTAAAACAATGCAGAAAAGAATGAAAAATAAAAATAAATAATACACAAATTTACTAGGTTTAGCAAGATTGTCCATGTCCTCAGTGAGATGAGATCCCGCTTCACTATCTATGAAAAATAGACTTACAACACTCGTGCTCACATCTCTCTCAAATTGTTTACAAAAAAAAAAAAAAAAAAAAAACGACATCACTACAAATATATAGTGAAATCCTATATAAGAAATTTACAGAAATACCCACATAGCCTTAGAAAATTTTCCATATGGAATCCGTGTATACTAGCTCTTATTCACTTAACGATGTAAGATGACCATGGATGGAATAATATGAGTTAAGTACTACCCATCAATATGTTAATGTTATAACGTTAATGCCAACAGATCCATATTTGTGATTGAATGAACTATTTTTTCCTTTTTTTTTTCTGATAAAAATCATTGAATGAACTTTTTTTTTTTTAATGCTAAAAATATTGCTAATGTTGTCCCAAGAATTACAATATAGGGTTATCAAATTTATAAGGCAATCGAAGTTGAGACAGGGTGGTTATGATCTGATTTTGGTCATACTAGGTCCGGCCAAAACCATTAGGGGTAGGCCAAGGACGGTTAAACACACCATATTAACTTATTCAGTGACCCCTTTCCAGTCTCTTTTATCCATATACCAAACTTCATCATGGTCCTCATATCAATAGAGCTAGCATCATTCAAAATCCTTTTTGGTTTAAACATCTCTAGTTCATCCCATAACGCAGGGTCCCTTCCAATAGTCCATGCATGGAGTGCAGTTATTATTAGTGTTGCCTTGGTCAAAATATCAAACCTTTAAATATTGACGATTTCCGACGATTCACATGGAACCAACAGAGGGATCAGAGGATGCAATCACTGTGTCTCTTTAATCACTTCTTTCAAAGAGTGCATTTGGTCTATATCATCTTCTGTAATATTTTTCTTAACCCTTGTGATTGTCCTTACCTTCTCCTGAACTTCTTTTATGACTTTTGGGTATTTTAAAAATTCTGAAATTGTCCATTCTAGGAGTACACTTGAGGTATCAGTTTGAGCAGCAAACATATGCTACAAAATATAAAACACAATGAAGATAACCAACACAATTTCATTTAGAGTATATGGAGGAAAATTACGTACTTTATTTAAATATTGCTAACGTTGCCCCAGACTTACAACATGGGTTATCAAATTTACAAGGCAATCCAAGTTGAGACAGGGTGGGCTATGACCTTATTTTGGTTATATTAGACCCAGCCCAACCCATTAGGGGCAAACTAACGGAGGTTTCCAGTTATAGGGGCAAGCCAGCCCAACCCATTAGGGACACTTCTTCCTCACTAGCCAGAGCGATTGAATCCTCTTCATACTTAAAAACTGGGGGACACAAGTTCTGTGTATTTGTCTCCAATACTCGACGTAAGGTGCGAAGACAATGTCTCGGAGATAACAACTTAACTAAAAAAAAGTAAAAAAGATAGAAAAATCTCCCAAGTCATAACCACTTTTCTAAGATAACTTAACGGATTGATGAGAACTGGGCCAGGTTTGACAACTTTTATTCTTATTACAAACATTTCTAGGGCATTTCAGTTCTGAAAAAAAAATCTCCCCTTGAAGGTGGACGTGGCTTGCTGTTGACCCAAATTCCAATCCTCCCGAGGTGGCTTTTTTTTTTTTTTTTTTTCAGTGAAGCAAAGATGGCATTGAGAGATGCAAACAAAGCTCTTCCAATAACCCTTTTAACATTGAAGGATGGAATTTTTTATTTTATTTCATTTTTATTGGTAAGGAGTTAGGAAACCAAATGGCATCATTTAATTAGTCATTTTTGCTCTTGAGAATGACAGACAATCGCGTGATAAAGCTCTTGTAGCCTTCATTCATGAAGAAGGCATCTTCTGCAATTTTCAGAGTAAGCCTATCGAATAGCTTATCTATGATATCAGTTCCAAAATGTTCCTTGATCAGTCCTTCCAGTGCAGCTCTGAGGTGCATTGCTGTCATCTGTGCACTAGGCTCAACTTTTCCTCCCAAGATATCAACATTTACTTCCTCCATTCCTTCAATGCTGAACTAGTCATTTTCTTATCAACAAGCTCTCCAATTCTAGTAAATGTGGGTGGTGCATGGGCATATTGAAGGAATCCACCTTAGCTTCACTGACTAACCCCTATAAATAATATCAAACATTTGGGGGTTAATTACGTAAAAAAAAAAAAAAAAAAAAAAAGCTAAGGGGTTGGTCAACATGATTTGAGCTGGGTCATGACACCCCTGAAAGCATCTGAACTGGGTTCGAATCACCTTGGCAGCAAAAGGCTCGAAAAACCTCATAAGTCCAAAAAGAAAATGACAATACCCTTGTAATAAATGATTGATCTATGAGTTCATGACTTACTAATTTGGCCATGTCCGTTAGGCTAGATGCCAGAAGACCCATTAGAACAAGAAGTCCTGTTTGGGAAAAGGGAATCCCATTTGGAACACCTTGCAAGATTAGAATCATAAGCCCTCCAGGGACAACCTCTTCTGCTCAAGCCAACAAGAAGGACTCTATGTCCTTGGCAAATTGAGCTGAATGAGCCTCAACTACTTCCTTTGGTGAGTTTCCATAATGTATCTTCCCTTTGTTCCATGTGGGAGAGTCCTTAACTAAAACCTCTTTGGGCACCTTTTAGAGCCAATGAAGTGCAGTTGATGAGTGAACTAGATGGAGAGAAGCCTTAGGGAATAAGCGATCGTGGAAAGAACCTGGCACTCCTGTGGCAAAGGATGGTCTATCGAGAGGAAGAGACGCAAAGAGAGTGTTGAAATCATTTGAGATGAGGTGACTAAAGAAAACTTGAAATTCTGGGATATGAGAGCTTAGGCCTTAGGATCGATACTTGAGCTTGATGGCTTCAACAATGTTCTGCATAGCTTTGAATGTATTGGGTCCGACGGAGCAACCCAAATTAGCTATGCATAACACGCTAGTATTGGTAAAAGAAGGGCATTTTATGTTGAGCTTCTCAGCAATTGCTTCATCTGCCCATCCTTTGGAGGTGTTTGTTACTTGTCTCTATTAAACATGAGATCATAACTGTGATCATCATCCCAATGGATTAGTTAGCAGAGAAGATGCAGAGACGTGAAATAACATACCTGAAAGATAGAGTTCTTGGCATAGCTGTAAGGGACATCTCCCCCATTCATAGGAAGTACTGCTCCAGGCGATGGTTTGTTCCCTTCGTCTTCTCTCTCTCTCTCTCTCTCTCTCTCTCTCTCTCTCTCTCTCTCTCTCTCTTATGAATTGGGAAACAACCTGCTTATAAAAAGGCTACTGTATAGGGTTGTTTTGATAGTTCCATGCATGCCACAATCAAAAGAAAAAACACATGGTTCACGTCGGTACCAGCTGTAATTAGGGAGGATCCGGACGGCAATTTAAGTCCACGGTAAATAAGTCATTTTTCACAAAAATAAAATATTCGTTTTTCTTTTTGAAGTAAGGTTGATGGTACCACCTGTATCGACACAAGTCAATATTGATTGTTTATTGTTTTTATATTAGAGAAATAGTAAGTACAAAGAATACAACAATGAGAGTATATCAATTGGATTAAATCTTGAAACTTGACCAAAGATTAAATTGGTAAGTGTTTGACTCTGCACAAGTGCAAGGGTCAACGAGAGCACGAGCAAGCATAAAAAGAGATGCCATTTTTCGTTTCATAAGAGTGAGCCGATCATTTCACCCCTATGTGGTTGAGTGTAGGGGTCAGATTTCCCCACGGAAATCATTTTCCCATAAAAGGAAGTGTAGGGATGAAAGTTTGGCCCGGACGGCACCCTAGCCTGCCTTAAGCCTGAGCTTGGACCTGTCTAACCAGGTTATGAAAGTCAACTTAACCCAGCCCAATCCAATCCTAACCAAGGTTGGGCTGATCCTGGGTTGAGACCTAAGCCCAACCCAGCCCGATTTTAACCCTAATTTATAATTGTGTTTAGTAATAGTGTTTCCCTTCCCCTAACATTATGTGTTACACAAGCTTTACACAAGCTGTTTGTATGACTTCAGCCCACATCATGTGTTACACAAACCACATACCCTTACCTATTGAGTTAAAACAACCAAATGGCCAAACTCTTACATTTTCTTTACATAGGCTGTCTTTGTGTCTCATGTCATGTATTGATATGAACATTAGATACAGTAGCAATCATGAAGAATTGGGCCAAAATTTGGCATGTCTTGTTTTTGGGAGATGTGGTGAGGCCAAACAATTAAAATGTCTATCTTATAACTAAATTGATAACCCTACTTGCTGCAAATTTATACATTAGGGTGGACAAGGGCTGGCCATAGTCTTAGTATCTCCCCACCCCCGTGGTAAGTATAGGCTTAACATTTGTGATCCCTTAAAAAATATATATATATATATATATATATAGGACCAGCCAGGGTCAACCCGGCCCAACACTAAGCCTGACAGGGTTGGGCCTGAGCGTGAACATAATAGGGTAAGGTTGGGTTGGGTCTGGGTTAAGTTTGACGACCTAGGATTGGGTTTTAAGAAGCCTGACCCAACCCGACCTTGTTTCACCCCTAAATCAATGTATCTTCAAGCCCATTTTACATCCAAATTGTCTGTAGCGAGCGATGAGGTGTAATAAGTTTCTAACAATTGGGTGAGTCCGAACATACACCTCAGCCGTTAGATGCTCAATACACCTCACCACCTCACGACAAACAATTTTAACGCCTCAAATTAGGCCTTAAGAATTAAAAAAGCACGAGGTGTGAAGTGCCAAGAGAAATTAAATCCACATATGCCAAAAAATGTGAAACTCTATTAAAATCTGTGGCAATTAAAATCAAAATATGATTCCTAGCTAGGTCCTCTACTATTAGGAGGGTGAGACTGAAGCAAATTCTGGTGCCGATCCACCATAATCTTTTCCTTCTTAGGAACCAATAATTCCTCATTATCTATTTCTGACAAATTAGATTTAAATTTTTTGTTAGGACCTAGTTTTGTTTTTAATTAAAAGCGGCTTGGATGTGCGTAACTTCAACTGTGTGGGAATGAAATCGGTTCATCAACGGCCAGGCCAGCAAGGTATTTGGCTTTTTATGTTTTGAATCAAGCAAGTCTTAAAGCCCAGTTCGGTGGATTTTTGTGTTTTGGATATTCTTGTTGGGCTTACTACGTTTCTGCTTTTGAGCGCTTGTGGGGTTTGTTAGGCTTCGTTGGCCTTTATTGAGGGTTTTTCCTCATTTTATTTTTGATATATATTTATTTACTCACCCATATAAAAAAATAAAAAAATAATTAAAAATGGGCCTCATCAGTAGAGCTATAGTATAGTGATCATGGATTTAGTTATCAGGTATCCGATACCGATACAATACCAATTCGGATTGGATCTCACTTTTGAAACCATATTGGGCTTCAATGTTTGGTGAGGGCCGGGGGCCGGGGGCGGGGAGCCGGGATGAACCCCATTCCAAGTTCTTACTAATATTTCAAGACTAAACCGGTCCAGCCAAAAGCAACAAAAAGAAAAGAAAAAACCCATTACCGTAGTCAAGAACAGTATTATCAATTCGGCCGAATAATTCGCGAATTATTCGGCCGAACCGAATTTTTCCGAATTTTATCAAAAATTCGGACCGAATCCGAATTAAAAATAAAATTCTTTAAAATTCGCGATTTTTTCAAAAGTGAATATAAATCGCGAATAATTCGGACCGAATCCGAATTAAACCGAATTATTCGGTCCATTTAAACATTATTTTAAAAAAAAAACCAAAAAAATAAAATAAAAAACATTTAAAAAAAAAAAAGAAAAACCCAATAAGCTTTTTTGACCGCTTTTCTGACCGAATCCTTAAATTAATCAATCGAATTATTCCGAATAATTCTCCGCCCGAATAATTCCCGAATCCGAATTTGTTAACTATGGTCAAGAATCAAGATAGGCGGCCACAGGTGTTCAGGCTCAAATCTCTACATATAATAAGCTGGTTCTTTTCTCCTCCTCCACTACTTTACAAAGAGTTCTCTTTTTTTCCTTCTAGCAAGCAATGGCAGAAGAACTCTCCCTCATTGATTTTTGGACAGCCCCTTATGGGATGAGAGTAAGGATAGCATTGGAAGAGCAAGGTATTCAGTACCAATTCATAGAAGAAGACTTATCAACCTTAGACAAGAGCCCTCTTCTGCTAAAGATGAATCCTATTCATAAGAAGATCCCTGTTCTAATTCATGGAGGAAGACCAATCTGTGAATCTCTCATCATACTCCAATATATTGACGAAGTATGGAATGAAACATCACCTTTGTTACCTCAAGACCCTCAACAGCGAGCTCATGCTAGGTTTTGGGCTGATTTTGTAGACAAGAAGGTCAGATTCACCTCTCAATTCCATCTTTGTTCTTTATTTCCCTCTTTAAATATTTTGAAAATAATGTGAAATTCATCTTATTTCAGGTTTATGAATGTGTAACCAACATGTGGAAGAAGAAAGGAGAAGCTCTTGAGGCAGCAAAGAAGGAATTCATAGAGACCTTTAAGTTGATGGAAGGAGCCATGGGAGATGATCTATTTTTGGGTGGGGAAACCTTTGGCTTCTTGGACATTGCTCTAATTCCTTTTACTGCATTCTTCAACACTTGTGAAATTTTCGGAAACTTCGCCATAGAGCCAGAATTGCCAAAAATTGTAGCATGGGCTAAAAGATGTAATGAGAGAGAAAGTGTGTCAAAAGTTCTACCTAATCCCCCAAAAGCTTATGAAGTCATTTGCCTTGCAAGAAAGTTACAAGGTATCGAATAATACAAGGCATACTCGGGTGTGGAAGAACGTTGTCGGGCTATCATTTTCGAAGGACAAAATATCACTAGGAATCAATACCCTGTAGAGAAATGAGGTTTCAGCTAATTTGGTCTTCAAGATAATTTCTTGCGCTCTATGGTTGTTGGATATGTCCCCCTCTTGGGGTTCCCCTGGCTTTGGAACTCTATGGATCTTCTTTTGTTCCTTAGGAGGTTGTGTTTGTCTTGGGGTCTTTGAGTAATTTTCATATGATAAAGTAATTTTCTTATGATAGAATCAAAATTTTGGTCAATTTAATTTACTATTTGGTATACCCAGTTGGATTGAATTATGGGATTGATCAGGAGATCTTTTAGTCTTCATGTCTACAAAATTTGAACCTAATCTAATTTTCCACGGCACAACTTGGGGTATTTATGTAGAGATACCCTCTACACCTCTGATATATAAAGAGTTTACCATTCGACCCCTATTATAAAAATAAAAAAGGGGCTATTAATGGACACGTTGCAATGGGTTCAGATTGCACTGTTGGATTAATTTTTTTTTGGTAGAAAATTGGATTATCATATTAAGTTAGTTTATCGAATTATCTGTATGATTCCTATCCCATCCACTTTTACCCACTTTTTCATGGGATTTGATTAGAAAATCAGTAGTCATTTGCCAATTTTGAGGATTCCTAGGTGCTATGAAGTGACAAGATGAGGCTGACCACTGTTGGCAAAGAAAAATATCTTATACCAGAGTAGTGCCCCATCGGGTTCACATTCTTTGCCTCAGGTGTGGCGGTGCTGTGAGCATAGCATTGGACGACCATCCGGTGCTCCCATTAATAGCATAAACCAGTTTGGTTTTGGTTTAGTGGTTTTCTTAGCAAAAAATTTTGGTTTAATGCCTTGGTTTGAGTTCAATTTAAGAAATAATGAATATAAATTTAAACTGGACCGATTATTAATTGGTTCTAACTTCTGGACCAAAAATGGTGTAGTAGTAATGAAGGGGGGAGATACCAACCACGGATATATTGAATGGTTGAGATGTCTCTTATTCCATCCAACAACTAATAAGATGCTGGTGTATAAATTCTCATTATACACCGCTAGTGTATGGATCCTTCTTCCAATTAATTATAATAATAATAATCACTTAAGAGAAGCAGATTATACAACCAGGTGCTTCACATTCAAATCTTACATAGGATGTTAAAATTCAATGATTTCCATTTTAAAAATAAAGTTGAATTATAATTGAATTAACAATATCACATAGACATATATAAGAAGTCACACATATTTTCCTATAAAGGTGGGGCATTACATGTGCTATTGGTATTATTTTCATGGGAGAGAGGACTCCTCATGATGCCAATGTGGGGTAGAATTTGAATGCTACATCAATAAAACACTCCGTAAGAGAAAAATAGTACACTGACATAGTGGGAAACTTTTTCCTAATTTCATGTCAGTTGAATTCCTTCTAACAATTTAAAAATGAGGAGTTGCGACAGCTACAAGAGGAGATTTCAAGTGGCAAATAATCCCATAAGCTTCCGTGATATCTAAATCCTTTCCACTTGCTCCATTAGGTAATGCCCAATCAAACTTGTGTAGAAGACTCGCTAATGCAAGCTCGACAACAACGATTGCGAATTGGGTTCCTGGGCATCCCCGCCGACCTGCCCCAAATGGAATTAGTTGGAAATTATGACCTCTGAAATCAACAGAGCTAGCACCATTCAAGAACCTCTTTGGTTCAAACTTCTCTGGATCATCCCATGACACAGAGTCCCTTCCAATGGCCGATGCATTGACTATTACTGTTGTCTTAGCTGGAATATCAAACCCTTGTATATTAACAGTTTCCATCAATTCACGTGGAACCAATAACGGAAGTGGAGGATGCAGTCGTAATGCCTCCTTAATCACTGCTTTCAAATAGTGCATGTGTTCTATATCATCTTCTGTAATATTTGCTTTACCCTTTGTAACCCCCCTTACCTCCTCTTGGACTTCTTTCATGATTTCTGGATGCCTTAAAAGCTCTGCCATTGTCCATTGTGAGAGTACATTTGAGGTATCAGTTCCACCAATGAACATATCCTATAAGATATGAAAGACAAATGAAAATAATTACCGAAAATTCAAGTGGTATAATACACATGAGCCAAACTACTCGCGACCTACTTAAAGCTTTACTCAACCATGAGCCACCCCACCCCTTTGATAATACACATGTGGTTCAAGGCAATTTGAAGGGTTGAAACAGGGTGGGCTAGGGCACTGCTTTTTAAAACCAAGACCTGATTTTGGTCATAGAGTACCCATCCCATTCATTAGGGGCAAGTCAGGGACTATTAGACACACCCCATTGATGAGTGCTCAGGAAACTCAACATAGAGCATCGTAATTTAGCATGGGGAAGTTATTGAGTCTAGATCAGTTCCCCACATTGGGAGAGGAGTTACCTTGTCCACATGGGATCTAACTCCCCATAGTGGATCAGACCCTTCAGGTGTGTGGTGAGATCTTTATGGATGGTTGGGTCCCATGTGGGGAGATCACCACATGAGGGAGGGAGGATCTAAATTTCAATTTTCCTTTATCAGAGGTGAAAGAAAAGAACAGCAATTAATGTACGGGGATCCTCTCTCAATGGCATACCACATCCACAATGGGTGTGGGAAAATTCGGTCTATTTAACATAACTAGAAATAAAATTTCCAATACAAAATGGGTTGAATGGTTTTATTTATTTATTTATTTTTTTGGTAACAGGGAAGTTTGCTGCAATAATTCAAAAAACTAATGGTGAGGGGATTCTTCCTTATCCACCAGTGAAGAAAAACTGTCCCAATGAAATTGGAATTGAGCTCAAATTCATGAATAGTTCAATGTCAAACACACCACTGAACCAATGGGAGTTTGAAGAAGTACATCTTGGATCTTCAAACATGTGATACATAACCAAAAGATTTTTTTTAAATAAAAAAGAATAATAAATAAATAAATAAATAAATAATTGCTTACCGATACAATGGCTTTGATGTTATCTCTCTCAATGGCAATTTCAGCATTCTTATCCTTTTGAATCTGAAGGAGGAAGTCCACAAAGTCTTGGCCACCGCTATCTGCATCGTCACCATAGTCCTTTTCTCTATGTCCATGTTTGTGATCTTCAATTACATGATCAAGAAAAGAATCTATCTCTACAAAAAGTTTCTCAACCCTCTTTTCCAACCCATTTACATGGTTCACCCATCCAAGCCACGGTATGAAGTCTGCTACATTAAAAACTCCCAACAGATACCCTAATTCCCCCATCATCTCTTTAAACCTCCAACCCCCACCATACTTCTTCCCTAGAGCCACCCTACAGATAATATCATTTGATAGAGACATGAGCACCTCGCTCAAGTTCACCAGAGCTGAGAATGAAGGTGAAGATGAGCAAGAGCTTTGGATTTTTTCGATCATTGCTATTGTCTCTTCTTCCCTCACTGGTCGGTACGATTGAACCCTCTTCATACTTAGAAGTTGGAGGACACAAATTTTTCGTACTTCTCTCCAATAATCGCTGTAAGGTGTAAAGACAATATTCTTGAAATCATAAGAGATTCTCCTACCAAAGTTGGTATTAGGTCTACTTGAGAAGATTAAGTCATGGGTTTTCATGATTTCACGAGCCGCATCAGCTGATGAAACCACAAGAGTTGGTTTGCTTCCAAAGTATAACAGCATGAGAGGGCCATGCCTTTCAGCCAAGGTTTGGAGGTTGTGGTGTGGCAAAGGACCTAATTGATGTAGGTTCCCTATTATAGGGAGCTTGTATGGAGAAGGTGGTAGGTGGAGTCCCTTTTTTCCTTTTCCATTGCTCTTGAAAAAGAACACAAAGAGAAGGAGAAAGCAAAGAAGCAAGAAGACATGAAGTAAGTCTCCTTGGCCTTGGTGCCCTAACCATTGCAGTATGTTAGACATCTTCACTTGTTGCAACTCTAACTACATTGCAGGAGTTGGAAGAGTTACCTCATTCATACATATAGGAAACGATATTCGGTTTTGGTGGAGGAGGATGAACCTATTATCAACAACAGACACACCCCAACCCCCAAGAAAAAAAAAATATCCACCATTCCAAGTTCTAACCAATGTTCTAAGACAACCGGTCCAACCAAAACAGGGTGCCATCAAATTGGAATTGGAACCGGAAATAGGATCCAAATCAAATAACCGGAATCGAATTGAACAGAATTTGGTTACAATCTGGAATTAGGGAATAATCAAACCCAAACCAGATTTGGGTACCAATGTATCATAATATATCAATATAATATAATACTAAAGTAATTTAATATTACTAATATTAGTATTAAATTTTATAGGGAAAACGGACTCACTCCGGGTGGGTGTAACCAGCGCCCAGACTCAAGAGGAGCCGAAATGATCACTCCACCCGTAAATGAAAAACAAAAATCACACTTTGATACTTCCCCATGTGCTCTCATTGGGCTTTGCACTGATGCGATGGTTACGCTCCCAGATAGAAAACTTTTTCTCAATTTTATAATACTATTATATTATAGTATAATATTATATTATACCATATATAATATAAATCAAGTACAAGAACTGTACTCAAATAAGAACCGAAACCAAGCAGATTTGGTACGAATATTGGTTTTCAGAACCAAAGTAGGATCTGGTCCCGTTTTGAATCACACCAACACTTCTTAAAACTGAACCGAAAATACCCAATTTTCATTATTTTCTTAATTTCCTTCTATTTTACATCAAAACCAAACCTAAATTTTTGAATTAATTACATGCCTTTATCAGACAGGTTTTGAATGAGATTTTTTATGAATGTGGAACAATTTAATTGACCGGTTGAACCATTTATCAGAAAGGGTGACTGATTTTTTTTTTGATAGGTAACTTCTATGTATTGAGGAAAAAAAAAAAAATCTGCATTTTTATTTTTTTCTTTTTCTTTAATACATACAATTACCTATAAAAAAAAAAAAAAAATCAGTCACCCTGTCACCAAACCGATTGATGAGAACTGGACCATCTTTGACAATAACGTTGATCATTCTGATCATATAAATGTCTAGACGGTTTTTAGTCCTAAAAATCTCCCTTGGTAGTGGACGTGTCTTGTTACTGACCCCAAATTTGGTAGGGATAAAACACTTGAAAATCAGTGGTAGCCCAGATGATTTTTTTGGGCGTTAATGTAAGCCACACTATATTAGTGGATGCTAATATCTATGCATCTGCGATTTAGTGGAGATTTTCAACATAAGCGTACATATCGTTTCTTGAAAATTTTAACATTTCATTGAAGTCAAAGTTTCAACGCCTGTTATTACGCAACCAAACAGATAATAGATTCCTCCACTGCTTTGTGTGGTGCAAATGACTTGATTCTTCGGGTATCCATTTACTCTTTGTGGTGATCATGCTATGAAGTGACAGATGAGATTGAGAAAATATAAGCAAAGAAAAAGAGAGCCTTAAAAGAGTTATCTTTTGCTTCCACCACACAATGGAGGAAGAACTCTCACTCGTTGATTTTTGGACCACTTCTTGAGAGATGAAATTAAGGATAGCAGTGGCAAAGAAAGGTATTCAGTACCAACTCATGGAAGAAGACTTGTCCACCTCAGAGAAGAGCTCTCTTTAGTTAAAGATGAATCCTACTCATAAGAAGATCCCTGTTCTTCACGGATCCTGACCGATTTCAATCGAATCCAATCCAAATTAGAATCGTTCAGAGCCAATTCAGATCCCGATTCCATGTTTTTACTTCTTGGGAGTAGCACATGTGTTGGTGAGGCTCCTTTGTAGGGACTACCAAGGTTATACATTGTATGCCTTAAATAAAATGTTATGCTTGTCACATTGTATGACTTATATAAGGTGTTATGTTTGTCTCAAATTCTTGACCCGCTTCGATATATGTCGATGGCGGCTTGAATGGAATTTTTTCTTACTGCGAGTTTGGGTGTTTTTAAGAGATCTGTATTGTAACCTTTCTTTCATTATAGTGGATCTTATTCTTCTTCGTCCGATCGAGGACGTAACACATCTCCTTAATGTTTGAACTTCGTTAAATCTCTGTGCCATCTTGTGTGAATCTGTATTTATTAATGTTTTTTCTAACATATTACTTAACACACTTAACATTTTAGAGCTTCTCAAACAATTCTCAAAGCATAACTCTGTAACATGGTGAAATCAGATTGGACTGAAAAATAAACTGCCAATTGTTGCAGGAAACTAGCCCTTAAATTGAGAAAGATATAAAATGCACTACTTAAATCCTGTTCTCAACCTTTATTTCCAACTAAAAAAGAAACCTAATCTTTAAATATCACACAGCCCCACTGCATCAGATGTTCCCCTCCTAATTCTTGAGCCATTCAAGTATTTCTCCAACAACTCAGCCTTTTATTAAGGATATTTCTGAACTTCTTTCTGGTATATTATGAGGATCAACATGGAAAATATGAAACAAATGCATAAATCCATGCTCCAAATTAATTTGGATACAAAATAAGCCTCTATATCACAAGTCTAATTCATATTAACTACAAATGTGGAGTTTATTCTGCATCCTTAATCGTTAATTCATGCAGCTAATGTTTGTAATAAGAGATCAACTATATATAAACTTGCACTATCTTAGGATTGGATCAAAGGTGAGCTGATGGGCAAATCTTCCTTCACCTCTTCTGTCTCAGCATCTCTAGCTTTAGCCCACAAAAGTAGGTAGAGACCAGAAACTATTAGTACTGCTCCAACAATGCTGAAAAAAAAATGGTAATTAGGAGATAAAACAAGAGTAGCAATGATGCTCTCATAGACGATGAGGGTGAGAGCACTGATCCCCTTAGAGGTAAGTAACTGAGTAAGACTCATGAGGATTGCAAGGCAGAGTTGGAAGAGGGTCAGTAGGAAGTAAGGCTTGCAGAGCTCAAGCAATAACCTCAGCCCTCTCTGGTCCATCTTTCAATCTCTACATCATGTCTTGGTCGTAACCCCAAGGAACAACTAATACCCTGTGTTTGTTATTCAAGGGTTGAGCTATAGCATTCGTGCATAACCCATGGGAGGGTATAATTTCATCCTCTCTTTTTTTTTCTTTTTTTCTTTTTTTTTTTTTTCTTTTTTCTTTTTTTCTTTTTTCTTTTTTCTTTCTTTTTCTCTTTTTTTTTCTTTTTTTCTTTTTTTCTTTTTTCTTTTTTCCTAATAGTAAATACAAGCCAAACAAGAAACGAAAAAAGTGTCTTTAAATTTTTGAAGAAAAAGAAAATGTGATGTTGACCCTAACTTTTGCCTTTCCAAGTTGTTTTTTTCTAAGTTGAGTAGTTTTTTGTGTCTTGAGAACACAGCCATCTCTCTTCTCCACACAACAAGGGGTAAAGGTATCTTTTCATAAGAGGAGGAAAGAGATACGCATGGTCTAACTGGTGTAGACCACCTAAATTTTATCTTCCCTCCACTTCACTTCACTTCACTTCCCTTCAGTTCCCTTTCCTTCCCATTTTCTTTGCAACCAAATGCAGCCATTGTATATCAGATCCTTAGAACACAATGCAGTAAGATAAACACCCCTAGCTATATTCAACCAGAGGAAAAGAAAACATCAAGGGGCATTTAGTCAAAATGTCTTCAATATCTAAATTTTCCTTCTATGTTTCCTTCCCATCAACATTGTATTCATTCGACCATTAAAAAATAAAAATTGTATTCAGGTTTTTTTTTTTTTTACCCCCTCTCCTAACCCCCAAGATTTTATTTGTTTGATTCTCTTCTATGATTGCCTGGCTTCTAAAAGAACAAAACATACGGTCTCTTTCTCTCAAAAGGAACCTTATTAAGGACTTCAGAAAACAAACCATAAAAATGAAACAAAACAAAAGCACATTTACAATTCATCTTAGTCTCAAGCTCCTTGTTTGAATGCCAATGAAGATCTTTGTGAACTTGTCCACAATAAGCAATTGTATCCCATGCTTTCAAGAGAATATCAGAAGACGATCCATAAGAGTCGTCTCTTATGTTATATTCAAGTCTATCATGCAATTGCATGCATGAAGTATAATGCAAATGGTTCGTGAGAAATCTATTGATTTTTAGTGTAGGGCACATGATTTGTGAGAAATACAATTCTCCTTCAATCACGGAGTGAAATTTAACCAATTATCATACATTATATAGACAGGGCTTTCCAATCTAAGGAGTCAACAGCCAAAGTATTGACCTCCCTATGAATCAAAAAGAGATTACAGCTGATATAATATGTGGCAAGGTGATAGATATCTTATATAAGCAGCAGGTCAGGTCCAAAGTAACGCGAGCCACTTGAGAAAATGGTTATAGGCTTTGGTGGTAATATTGTACTTCCTATAAAAGGCCATTACCCAATGATGATCCACCTATGATGTGATAACTTTGAGGAGACAATTTACCTTCACCCGTAGATAAATGGAAAATCTCTTGTTTATAGCTTTCGGTGTCTTGAGATGGGTATTGAGAATCAGGAAAAACTATGATCAACTTGACATACTAGAGGACCAAGAGTAATAATAACCCTAGGTAAGTGAATTAACTGTCCTCCCCAAGAAGAGAAAACTTTCTCATGACTTTAAGCAGTTCAGCTTTTGAAAAATCTCTGGATAGACTTAAAAGACAAGATGGGATAGGAAATGGGCCAATGAGAAAAAATATCTAATAATTTGTAAGTTGTTTCCCTCATTCTAACCAGTAAGAAGCTTTGTTACACAGCCAAGAAAAATATAACTTTCCTTGCAACATCCAAGCAACCATCTTACAAAGGATTTGAAATCTGCTTTCTTAAAGCATATTGAGAGATCGCGGATTACCTGTTAGGTAATTAGGGTTAACTTCACTAGTACTAGGAGTGTCTGGAGAAGCAAAGGGCTCTTTCCCTTGAGATTTTCTTCCTTATTCTCATAGTTGACACCTTTCTCAGCCAAAGCGATTTTGCATCTCATTGCATATGGACTAGCCCAAAAGTCCAGAAGAGTAACCTCCTCAGACATTGTTCAACAAATTGCAGAGCTTGAAGGCCTAAATAATTATGATGGCTACGGCTTGTTTTGTATGTGAAGAAATTTAGAGTGTTAAGGATATTTATAAGAGTTTTCTCCCTCAATATTGGTATTGGGACGTTGATGAACATTGAAATTTCTTTTTCTTTTTAATTCCCTATTCCTACCATCTCTGACTTATTTGGATAAGATCATAGGGCTATAAATAATAATAATAATAATAACAATAATAAAAATTAAAATAAATAACGATGTCTACTAGATCCAAGAAGCTACAATTCTGACTGGGTCAAAACTATTTCCTCCGATCCAAGAAAAGTGTTTTGTTTGGTTGTTTGTTTTTTTTTTTTTTTTTTTTTCAGCAAAGATTGCGTGAGGAGAACTAACCTTTTGATTATTAAAACAACCTTTGATTACAGGGCATAGGCTCACTTCAAAGTTTGAATATCTGGAAACATAGCTCATCTTTGAATTCGACTTTAATTTTTACACTTACCCATGTCCCATGATAGTAATAAAACTTGGGCTAGGATTTTGAAGCCCCAGCTCGGCCCGAGCCAGTTTGGATTAAGATCGAGACTGAGCATGGCCTGATCCATCCCGCACAAATATATATCACAATTGACACACTAAATTTATTATAGTTTATACTATCCACACTATTTTCTAAATCCATAAATATTTTAATTCACCACTGGACACCACCCACTCTCATTATCATTTATTACATTTACTTATTTACTTTCTTTTTTGTTTAAGTCATAATACTGTCAAGATTTTTTTACTATTGAGCCTAATTTGGAGGGGTAATTAGGACAAAAAATTTACTCGGTCAAGATTAAATTGTTAAGCTAATTAAGGGGAAAGGATTTTTTTTTTTAATTTTTTTAATTTTTTATTTTTTTAATACCCTCTCCTTTTGCAACCATAGTGATAAGAGCCACTTTTTCGTCCTCCCCTCTCCTCGCAATATTTCGTTGTTTAGACATTATATTTTAGATATAGGAATGTTTTAACGAAGTAAACTTAAATTATTGCCTGCCAGAAAAGAAAAGCAATTTTATTGGGGGTTTTCATTATTACATAATTAATAAAGCAATCTCTCTATAATATTCTTTAATGTAAGTGCTTATTGATGGGGTAAGATTTGACCGGATGATCTTCCTTGCAAGACTGGGTGTTCCACGCTAGTCCTGCACAAGAGAACAGATAAAAGAGTGCCAGACTGACCCGATGATGGACTCTCCGATGCCTAAGCCATAATTTCTCCACACTAGTTACTTAAGACCAAGTAGCACTTTTTGAGAGTTCAGCTTTGACCAACTGTCCACCCTGCTTGATTCCATGAATATTCCCTGATTCTGGGGAAGATCCTGCAGTTATCTCCTATATCCGTGAGGACCCTAGACTCAAGAGAGGGAGCCGTTTCGAGTTTTGAGGGGGTTGTTACTCCACTGCATGCATCCATTACGGATGGTATTTCCTAGCTCTTCACGTTCTATTGGTTGTTGCTGCAGGCTACGGTCTTCGTGGCAACCTGGGAGATTAACAAAGGCAAGAGCTCGGTCGTGTGGGACAAGGTTGGAGGTCGTTTGCCAGGAGGCCGAGGTGGAGGCTCGGCCAAGGAGAGGCAGAGGGGAAAGCTCGGTTGTCTTGAGGCTTGGCTGTAAGGAGATTGAAGTGATAGCTTGGCAGCCAGGAGGCCGAGGCGAAAGCACGGCTATCATAAGGCAGAGTCTAAAGCTCGGCTGTAAGGAGACGGAAGCGATAGCTTGGCCTTGGAGAGGGCGAGGCGATGGCTTGGCCAAGGAGAAACTGAGGTGAAAGCTCGGCCATGGGGAGGCCGAGGTGGTGGCTCGGCCATGGAGAAACCAAGGAGAAAGCTCGGTCATGGAGAGGCCGAGGCTGGAGCTCAGCCTAGATGTGGCTGATGTAGCGGTCTGATTTTGGCTCAATACTTATGTATATACTTATTTTATTATTTAGAAAATTTTTATTCATGCCTATATAATTTTCTAGGTATTATTCATCAACATGAAAATACATACTTCTTTATCAAAGGAATATTGTCAATGTAACCAAGCATATGATAACATCAACAAAGAGAAATTACGAATTGATATCATTGAACTTTTAATTATGATGTGTAATACCATTTATACTCTCACACATCGCTCACGAAAAAAAAAAAAAATTCCATCTTGTTACAGGCTTAGTGTAACAAATGAGGGTTACACAAAACCATTATTTCGAAGCAGCACCTCAAGTACACAAAGACAGAAAAACAGAAATGAAGAAAGCCCAAAGAATTAAACTTACAAAACGCCAAAGCCCTCTAACAGGAGTCCTGAATTACAGAACTTTTTACTCTAGACCCATCTTCTTCTTGTTTTCTAGAACGTAGCTGTAGACCTTTTCCGAGTCGGGTAGGGACTTGGCCACACTCTCCCTCTCCATGCACCTCTTGGCCCAAGCAATAATCTTTGGGGACTCGGCTTCTGTGCTAAAGTTGCCACATTTCTCCACCGCGTAGAACCAGCTGTAGAAGGGCACAAGGCTCACATCCAAGAACCCAAAACTGTCACCACCGAAGTAAGGCTTTTCTCCAAGCTCTCCTTCTAAAACCTTCAAGGCCTCTATGAATTCCTTCCTAGCTGCCTCTTGTTGTTCTCCCGTTGTACTCCATGTATCCCTTAGAGAGGGAAAAATCTGCCATTTCACAACACATGAAAGGACTGATGAGATATGAGAAAAGAGGCAGTAAAAGTGCAAGAGGTATTCAATTAAAAATGGTTTTTCTTTTTTATTTATTTATTGACACTTTAAGAGGTGTCAATAGATTTTTAATTTTATTTTTTATTTCTAAAAGAAAAACATTTATTTTTTTTATTGAGGGTAATTATTGTCATTTCACATGGATATTCGAAGGAGGTGCAGGACAATAAAAAAAAAAATCTTTATGATAAATAATAATCTATTATAATAAATTCTTGATAAGTCACTTTCAAATTTCTACTAAAAAAATACTTTCAAATATTTTTAAAAACCCCTTTATATATACCCCAAACTTTAAGAACTTCTAGGAATAAAATGAGAGGAAATCAGATCAGTCAACTGTTGATACTAATCCCATTTGTTACCAAAAAAAAAAAAAACTGTTGATACTAATCCCTGATCCTAAAGATTTGATATCGATCCACTGGTAAGGTATAAGGGTAAAATGGTCTAAAAATATTATTAAAAAAAAAGGGTAAATCCATCAAATCTCAATCCCAAGTCTTAAAACATTAGATTTGTCATCTAGACACTCCCCATTAAAATTTTTTTTTCTTCTTTTTTCTTTTTTAGAAAGAACCCAGTTAATCGGGTAGGGTCAATGGGAGGGCATGCGAGAACATCTCCAAAGCACGGGGTGGGGGGATAGCATGTTCTTTCCATGCCTGCCTATGTCTCGGTATAGACAACATGCCAGATTGGGAGGATTCTTTCTCTTTTTTTAGGAATCTTTTCATACCTAACCTTAAAGAAATTTTTAGAATAAAACAAGAACCAATTAAATTAAGATGTCAAATTCTAAATACACCTATTTAGACATTTTCATATACATGAGAGAGAGAGGTTACCTTCTTATCAACGTAATCAGCCCAGAACCTGGCCTGGGCTTGTTGGAGTGGATTAGAAGGCAACAGAGGAGATTTGCCCTTCCAAGTTTCGTCAATGTATTGAACAATAATGAGGGATTCGCAAATGGGTTTTCCATTATGAACCAATACAGGGATCGTCTTATTAACTGGGTTCATCTGCAGCAGAAGAGGGCTCTTGTCTTGTAGGTCCTCGTCTCTATATTGGTAGTCGATACCCTTCTCAGCTAAGGCGATTCTTGCCCTCATCCCAAAAAAGCTGGGCCAGAAATCCAAGAGAACTACCTCATCTGCCATTGTTACTAGATCTCAACGTAGCAGTGATGCTTGAATAACAGAAGTTTTTTAATTTTGGTTGAGCGGTGTGGAAGTGTTATGGTGAGTTGTATGTATTTATAGATAGATAGCTGCTACCTCCGAAGGAACAATTCATGCTAGCTTGGGGTTTTTTTTTTTTCAATTAATTAATTAATTATTATTATTATTTCTGGGATCTTCTTAGAAGTATTTCATCATGGAATGCGCCGTAATAATGTTCATTAAATCTAAAACTAATTTTTTTGTCCGGCTTTAATTTGGGCTGTCGATCTCAATCTTGATCCGGATTGGTTCGTATGGCATAGATTGGATAGAACAATATCAATATATTGATATTGTTTTTATTTATTTATCGTAGAAATTTGGGTGCTCTTTTAGGTATCCTCTCCCTTAGGTATTTATAGAAGTAAATGGGGCAAGACACATTAGTCACGAACCCATGGATGAACCCTTCAAGTACGAGTAAGTATCCAAGTCCTTATAGTAATATAAGTGCTCAAAGCACGGTGAAAAAGGAATTCCATTGAGGATTAATTAATTGATTCGGGTTGATTAATATTATCCTCCAGGGATTTCTATTTACTTCGTCTAATAAAAAAACCCCAAAGTTAATCAATGAGTGTCTGGATAGGTGGATGCACATCCTTGGGTGTCACTATGGCCATTTGCCTCTCTTATTTCATTAGCCATTTTCTGTTAGATCATTTTCTTATTTTATTAAGAATAAAATAACCATATCTGATCATGCATTCCTATGCCCGAAAATAAGGGCAGCAAGGGCCACGCATTCTCTTTCCCAGCCTTTTGTTAAATAATAGCTCATCCCAATTTTCTTTCAGAAAAAAAAAAAAAAAAAAAAAATGAAGAAGAAAGAATGCTTCCTCCTAGATGCACATGTGCCAAGACATAGTTAGCATGAATAGACCGCACTGTCCCAAGTTAAAGATGCTTGCATTCGCCCTTCTATTGGCCGCTCTCACTCCGATATACTTGTGTCAGTAGATAATTTTTTTTTAAATAAAAAGTAATACTCTCTTGCCCAAAAATAATATCACGTTGAAGTCCCATGGTTAAACATGCTGACTTTTTTTTTTCTCATGTTTTGAAAACAAATGAATTTTTATTAAAACCAGAAAAGGAAATTCCATTCTTTATGTGACAGAGTCATGAGCCATGACTTTTCAAACGTCTCCTTCTCAAATCGCATGCCTCGTCCTCCCAAGTTGTGAGAATTTCAAAGGAAAGATGAACGTTAAAGGCTTAAAGCCATTCCCTTTCACACCCTTATTGTAGCGTTTCAGAGCTGACTCATTGTTGTAGGAAGTCTATTTTTGGTAAAGAAATATTTTATAGAATAAAGCTCCCACCCAATATTTTGATGAAAAAAATTAAAAAATTAAGACAAAAGACTAAGGAGGGTGTACCATATGCTCTTCATGATCATGGTTCAAGGGTATGGAATCGAAGATGGAATTGGTTATGGTCAATTCGGATTTTTGTTGGATCAAAATTGGTTCTAAATGGGTTAAACCCTGGAAATTGAATTGAGAAGAAACAAAGATTTTCCTAAATTTGCAAAAAAAAATTGAGTTTATCATCATTTCCCCCACCCTAGGTTTTTATGTATCATCTTTAATTTCTTGTTATGATCTATTGCTGTGGATACCTCCTAAGCTTACCTTTATTGCCTTTAATGTTGTCCTTTGTTCTTTTCCTTCCTTGGGAAGGGCCAATATTTTGCTATGTCTACTTTGTGAATTACACTTGTGAAGGGGGAGAGGGACAGAAGAATAAGAAAATAAAGCAAATGAAAAGACAAGAGAGATGCAATAAAAAATGGACCTATCTACCACTTACATTATAAACCATCTTCAAATTAAATCAGCATTTAGGCTTGAGCAATCTGTTCAAAGTATTCTAGGAGAATGGGAATTTTCTAATAGGTGTAAAGGATAATTTACAGGAAAAAAATATAAAAGTAAAATGTTGATGAAAAGATTTATATTTTTCTTTTTATATATATTTTTAAGATATGAAAGGAAACTGTAAAATACAAATTACTAAACTATATAGTACCAATACTAAGATCTTAATGTGCAGTAGTTGGGAGGACACATGCACACACGCCAATGTCCTCCCAGCCCCTGGATGCTGCATTGGGCGTCCAACGTGATGAACAGGATCTTTTTCCCCAATAGCATCCTTTAGTCATTTCATATTCCTAAAGTACGAAAAAACTTAAAATAAAAAATATTATTTCATGTTATATAAAAGAAATAAAAAAAAAAAATATCAGATAACAAAATTATTTCATTTCATTTATCAAGGGGTTTGATGCATCACTTAGATAAGCGCCTAAGCCAATATAGAACATTAGTGTCACTTATGTTCTAATGGATCCCAACTTTTTGATTATACATGTGGTTCACAAGTTCTAGGCAATTTTGGGGAATCATACTTGGTCCCAAACTAAAAGTTCCCCAACTCATTAAGTCTAGAGTCCTTGAATGTTTTCAACTACCATTTCTAAATGGTTACTTATAGCTAACTCAAATTGATCTGAATTTGAAATTTAATCAAGGGATCTTGGGGTTTGTTAAAATACTGTTATTTTTTAGTTATTTGGATCAGTCACTCACCACGAGAGGTTCTTTATAATTAGAAAAGTGGTTCTCTGTCTGAGAGCGCAACTTATGCCAACACTCCCTATGTCGTTTCACAGAGAAATGAGAGAGATAAACACATGAGAGCTTTGGCGTAGTCCACAAAAATCCATTCAATTGTGTATTATTGATGCTTGGATTAGTTTTGATTCTTCTCTGGAATGAGGAGTACAAGATCTGAGTCATTGATTTGACACTTCTAAGTTCCGATTGCTGAGATTGTATCCTACCAACAATAGAATCCCCCTCCCCACAAAGGGGTAACTTGGTCAAATCTTTAGGCTCATGGAATTACGACCTATATTGCCATTTGGATTGATTGAGAGCATGGTTTAAGGCACCGGAAATATTTGTGGATATATCGGTATGCGATGTGGATATCCGCCTCAGGAAACGAGGTCCCGTGATTAAATATTCGCCGCTGCACCTAACTTCTTGGGGCCACCACACATAGAACTTCCATCTCGGATTGACCTGACCCTGTGTAAGTTGTATCACAATGACCCTAGGGATTAGTCGGGTCAAAGATCTGGAGACCCTGGGTATCAAAAAATAAAATAAAATAATCCATTACATCATGGTATCAGGGCTTATGAGGATCAACCATCCTAACTCAATAGTCAATACAAGGTATAGGTCGCTACAATAAAACTTGCATCTTAGATTGGATGCCTACCTTTTTATGGGGAAGAAGTGAGAGTTTGAATTGTTGTGTTTTCCCCAAAAACATCACTTTATTTGGTTGGCTCATGTCGCAACTTCAACTAGGGTTTATGAGATTGATTCGAATCCATACCAGACATTGAAAAATTCAATTCCCAATTCCTATTTGGGTAATCTTGCTACCAACCTAATAAAAATTTGAAGACACTGTTGTAGAAATGCAATCTTAAAACAATGTAGAAAAGAATGAAAAATAAAAATAAACAATACACAAATTTACTAGGTTCAGCAAGATTGTCCATGTCCTTAGTGAGATGAGATCCTGCTTCACTATCTATGCAAAATAGATTTACAACACTCGTGCTCACATCTCTCTCAAATTGTTTACAGAAAATAAAAAACGACATCACTATAAATAAATAGTGAAATCCTATATAAGAAATTTACAGAAATACCCATATAGCCTTAGAAAATTTTCCATATGGAATCCGTGTATACTAGCTCTTATTCACTTAACGATGTAAGATGGCCATGGATGGAATAATATGAGTTTAGTACTACACATCAATATGTTAATGTTATGACGTTAATGCCAACGGATCCATATTTGTGATTGAATGAACTATTTTTTCCTTTTTTTTTTCTGATAAAAATCATTGAATGAACTTTTTTTTTTTTAATGCTAAAAATATTGCTAATGTTGTCCCAAGAATTACAATATAGGGTTATCAAATTTATAAGGCAATCGAAGTTGAGACAGGGTGGTTATGATCTGATTTTGGTCATACTAGGTCCGGCCAAAACCATTAGGGGTAGGCCAAGGACGGTTAAACACACCATATTAACTTATTCAGTGACCCCTTTCCAGTCTCTTTTATCCATATACCAAACTTCATCATGGTCCTCATATCAATAGAGCTAGCATCATTCAAAATCCTTTTTGGTTTAAACATCTCTAGTTCATCCCATAACGCAGGGTCCCTTCCAATAGTCCATGCATGGAGTGCAGTTATTATTAGTGTTGCCTTGGTCAAAATATCAAACCTTTAAATATTGACGTTTTCCGACGATTCACATGGAACCAACAGAGGGATCAGAGGATGCAATCACTGTGTCTCTTTAATCACTTCTTTCAAATAGTGCATTTGGTCTATATCATCTTCTGTAATATTTTTCTTAACCCTTGTGATTGTCCTTACTTTCTCCTTAACTTCTTTTATGACTTTTGGGTATTTTAAAAATTCTGAAATTGTCCATTTTAGGAGTACACTTGAGGTATCAGTTTGAGCAGCAAACATATGCTACAAAATATAAAACACAATGAAGATAACCAACACAATTTCATTTAGAGTATATGGAGGAAAATTACGTACTTTATTTAAATATTGCTAACGTTGCCCCAGACTTACAACATGGGTTATCAAATTTACAAGGCAATCCAAGTTGAGACAGGGTGGGCTATGACCTTATTTTGGTTATATTAGACCTAGCCCAACCCATTAGGGGCAAACTAATGGAGGTTCCCTGCAGCCCAACCCATTAGGGACACTTCTTCCTCACTGGCTAGAGCGATTGAATCCTCTTCATACTTAAAACTGGGGGACACAAGTTCTGTGCATTTGTCTCCAATATTCGACGTAAGGTGCGAAGACAATGTCTCGGAGATAACAACTTAACTAAAAAAAAGTAAAACAGATAAAAAAAAATCTCCCAAGTCATAACCACGTTTCTAAGATAACTTAACGGATTGATGAGAACTGGGCCAGGTTTGACAACTTTGATTCTTATTATAAACATTTCTAGGGCATTTCAGTTCTGAAAAAAAAATCAATCGCTTGCTGTTGACCCTAATTCCAATCCTCCCGCAGTGGCCTTTTTTTTTTTTTTTTTTTTTTTCAGTGAAGCAAAGGTGGCATTGCGAGATGCAAACAAAGCTCTTCCAATAACCCTTTTAATATTGAAGGATGGAATTTTTTATTTTATTTTATTTTTATTGGTAAGGAGTTAGGAAACCAAATGGCATCATTTAATTAGTCATTTTTGCTCTTGAGAATGACAGACAATCGCGTGATAAAGCTCTTGTAGCCTTCATTCATGAAGAAGGCATCTTCTGCAATTTTCAGAGTAAGCCTATCGAATAGCTTATCTATGATATCAGTTCCAAAATGTTCCTTGATCAGTCCTTCCAGTGCAGCTCTGAGGTGCATTGCTGTCATCTGTGCACTAGGCTCAACTTTTCCTCCCAAGATATCAACATTTACTTCCTCCATTCCTTCAATGCTGAACTAGTCATTTTCTTTTCAACAAGCTCTCCAATTCTAGTAAATGTGGGTGGTACATGGGCATATTGAAGGAATCCACCTTAGCTTCACTGACTAACCCCTATAAATAATATCAAACATTTGGGGGTTAATTAAGTAAAAAAAAAAAAAAAAAAGCTAAGGGGTTGGTCAACAGTGATTTGAGCTGGGTCATGACACCCCTGAAAGCATCTGAACTGGGTTCGAATCACCTTGGCAGAAAAAGGCTCGAAAAACCTCATAAGTCCAAAAAAAAATGACAATACCCTTGTAATAAATGATTGATCTATGAGTTCATCACTTACTAATTTGGCCATGTCCGTTAGGCTAGATGCCAGAAGACCCATTAGAACAAGAAGTCCTGTTTGGGAAGAGGGAATCCCATTTGGAACACCTTGCAAGTTTAGTATCATAAGCCCTCCAGGGACAACCTCTTCTGCTCAAGCCAACAAGAAGGACTCTATGTCCTTGGCAAATTGAGCTGAATGAGCCTCAACTACTTCCTTTGGTGAGCTTCCATAATGTATCTTCCCTTTGTTCCATGTGGGAGAGTCCTTAACTAAAACCTCTTTGGGCACCTTTTAGAGCCAATGAAGTGCAGTTGATGAGTGAACTAGATGGAGAGAAGCCTTAGGGGGTGTTTGGTTCAGTAAATCAAATGGTGTATGTATCGGATATGAATGTCAATCTTTTGATAGACATTCTTCTGAATTATGTTTCTTTCTAAAAAATCGTTTGGTTGTCTTGAGGCTAGTACATGTTTCTCGCGGGTTGAGATATTGGCTTCCGTAGAGAACGTCTTTCTGCTTTCTCCTTTTATACTAGATGATAAAAAGGTTGCTCAAATCTGAGTTTAAGTGTTGAGGTAAACTCAGATTTGGAACACATCCTTTGTAATTTGGTCATTCATGGGAAGTAGGATGTTCACTTATGAGGGTCATTCCAGTGGAACCAAACAACTCCAAAAATTAAGAATTATCATTCTAAAGAATGTCATCCCAAAGATTTACCGAACCAAACACCCTGTTAGGGAATAAGCGACCGTGGAAAGAACCTGGCACTCCTGTGGCAAAGCATTTTCTATCGAGAGGAAGAGAAGCAAAGAGAGTGTTGAAATCATTTGAGATGAGGTGACTAAAGAAAACTTGAAATTCTGGGATATGAGAGCTTAGGCCTTGGGATCGATACTTGAGCTTGATGGCTTCAACAATGCTCTGCATAGCTTTGAATGTATTAGGTCCGACGGAGCAACCCAAATCAGCTATGCATTGAATGTAAACAATGCTCTGCATAGCTTTGAATGTATTTGTTCCCTTCGTCTTCCATCTCTCTCTCTCTCTCTCTCTCTCTCTCTCTCTCTCTCTCTTATGAATTGGGAAACAACCTGCTTATAAAAAGGCTACTGTATAGGGTTGTTTTTATAGTTCCATGCATGCCACAATCAAAAGAAAAAACACATGGTTCACGTCGGTACCAGCTGTAATTAGGGAGGATCCGGACGGCAATTTAAGTCCACGGTAAATAAGTCATTTTTCACAAAAATAAAATATTCGTTTTTCTTTTTGAAGTAAGGTTGATGGGTACCACCAGACTCTATCGAGATAAGTCAATATTGATTGTTTATTGATTTTATATTAGTGAAATAGTACGTATAAAGAATACAATAATGAGAGCTTATATCAATTGGATTAAATCTTAAAACTTGACCAAAGATTAAATTGGTAAGTGTTTGACTCTGCACAAGTGCAAGGGTCAATGAGAGCACGAGCAAGCATCAAAAGAGATGCCATTTTTCGTTTCATAAGAGTGAGCCGATTATTTCACCCCTATGTGGTTGAGTGTAGGGTCAGAATTCCCCACGAAAATCATTTTCCCATAAAAGGAACTGTAGGGATGAAAGTTTGGCCCGGACGGCACCCTAGCCTGCCCTAAGCCTGAGCCTGGAGCTAGACTTGCACCTGTCTAACCAGGTTATGAAAGTCAACTTAGCTCAGCCCAATCCAATCCTGACCAAGGTTGGGCTGATCCTGGGTTGAGACCTAAGCCCAACCCATCCCGATTTTAACCCTAATTTATTATTGTGTTTAGTAATAGTGTTTCCCTTCCCCTAGGCCCACATTATGTGTTACACAAGCTTTACACAAGCTGTCTATATGACTTCAGCCCACATCATGTGTTACACAAACCACATACCCTTACCTATTGAGTTAAAACAACCAAATGGCCAAACTCTTACATTTTCTTTACATAGGTTGTCTTTGTGTCTCATGTCATGTATTGATATGAACATTAGATACAATAGCAATCATGAAGAATTGGGCAAAAATTTGGCATGTCTTATTTTTGGGAGATGTGGTGAGGCCAAACGATTAAAATGCTATCTTTAACTAAATTGATAATCCTACTTGCTGCAAATTTATACATTAGGGTGGACAAGGGCTGGCCATAGTCTTAAAATCTCCCCACCCCCGTGGTAAGTATAGGCTTAACATTTGTGATCCCTTAAAAATATATATATATATATATATATATAGGACCAGCCAGGGTCAACACGGCCCAACACTAAGCCTGATAGAGTTGGGCCTGAGCGTGAACATAATAGGGTAGGGTTGGGTTGGGTCTGGGTTAAGTTTGAGGGCCTAGGATTGGGTTTTAAGAAGCCTGACCCAACCCGACCTTGTCTCACCCCTAAATCAATGTATCTTCAAGCTCATTTTACGTCCAAATTGTTTGCAGCAAGCGATGAGGTGTAATAAGTTTCTAACAATTGGGTGAGCCCGAACATACACCTCAGTCGTTAGATGCTCAATACACCTCACCACCTCACGACAAACAATTTTAACGCCTCAAATTAGCCCTTAAAATTAAAAAAGCACGAGGTGTGAAGTGCCAAGAGAAATTAAATCCACATATGCCAAAAAATGTGAAACTCTATTAAAATCTGTGGCAATTATAATCAAAAAATGATTCCTAGCTAGGTCCTCTACTATTAGGAGGGTGAGACTGAAGCAAATTCTGGTGCTGATCCACCATAATCTTTTCCTTCTTAGGAACCAATAATTCTTCATTATCTATTTCTGACAAATTAGATTTAAATTTTTTGTTAGGACCTAGTTTTGTTTTTCATTAAAAGCGGCTTGGATGTACGTAACTTCAACTGTGTGGGAATGAAATCGGTTCATCAACGGCCAGGCCAGCAAGGTATTTGGCTTTTTATGTTTTGAATCAAGCAAGTCTTAAAGCCCAGTTCGGTGGATTTTTGTGTTTTGGATATTCTTGTTGGGCTTACTGCGTTTCTGCTTTTGAGCTCTTGTGGGGTTTGTTAGGCTTCGTTGGCCTTTATTGAGGGTTTTTCCTCATTTATTTTTGATATATATTTATTTACTCACCCATATAAAAAAATAAAAAAATAATTAAAAATCGGCCTCATCAGTAGAGCTATAGTATAGTGATCATGGATTTAGTTATCAGGTATCCGATACCGATACAATACCAATTCGGATTGGATCTCACTTTTGAAACCATATTGGGCTTCAATGTTTGGTGAGGGCCGGGGGCCGGGGGCCGGGATGAACCCCATTACAAGTTCTTACTAATATTTCAATACTAAACCGGTCCAGCCAAAAGCAATAAAAAGAAATGGAAAAACCCATTAGTAGTCAAGAATCAAGATAGGCGGCCACAGGTGTTCAGGCTCAAATCTCTACAAATAATAAGCTGGTTCTTATCTCCTCCTCCACTACTTTACAAAGAGTTCTCGTTTTTTCCTTCTAGCAAGCAATGGCAGAAGAACTCTCCCTCATTGATTTTTGGACAGCCCCTTATGGGATGAGAGTAAGGATAGCATTGGAAGAGAAAGGTATTCAGTACCAATTCATAAAAGAAGACTTATCAACCTTAGACAAGAGCCCTCTTCTGCTAAAGATGAATCCTATTCATAAGAAGATCCCTGTTCTAATTCATGGAGGAAGACCAATCTGTGAATCTCTCATCATACTCCAATATATTGACGAAGTATGGAATGAAACATCACCTTTGTTACCTCAAGACCCTCAACAGCGAGCTCATGCTAGGTTTTGGGCTGATTTTGTAGACAAGAAGGTCAGATTCACCTCTCAATTCCATCTTTGTTCTTTATTTCCCTCCTTAAATATTTTGAAAATATTGTGAAATTCATCTTATTTCAGGTTTATGAATGTGTAACCAACATGTGGAAGAAGAAAGGAGAAGCTCTTGAGGCAGCAAAGAAGGAATTCATAGAGACCTTTAAGTTGATGGAAGGAGCCATGGGAGATGATCTATTTTTGGGTGGGGAAACCTTTGGCTTCTTGGACATTGCTCTAATTCCTTTTACTGCATTCTTCAACACTTGTGAAATTTTCGGAAACTTCACCATAGAGCCAGAATTGCCAAAGATTGTAGCATGGGCTAAAAGATGTAATGAGAGAGAAAGTGTGTCAAAAGTTCTACCTAATCCCCCAAAAGCTTATGAAGTCATTTGCCTTGCAAGAAAGTTAC
This sequence comes from Macadamia integrifolia, assembly GCF_013358625.1. Classification (NCBI taxonomy): domain Eukaryota; kingdom Viridiplantae; phylum Streptophyta; class Magnoliopsida; order Proteales; family Proteaceae; genus Macadamia; species Macadamia integrifolia. The sequence goes on from NC_056569.1 coordinate 2,722,630, forward strand.
AAGGTATCGAATAATACAAGGCATACTCGAGTGTGGAAGAACGTTGTCGGGCTATCATTTTCGAAGGACAAAATATCACTAGGAACCGATACCCTGTAGAGAAATGAGGTTTTCAGCTAATTTGGTCTTCAAGATAATTTCTTGCGCTCTATAGTTGTTGGATATGTCCCCCTCTTGGGGTTCCCCTGGCTTTGGAACTCTATGGATCTTCTTTTGTTCCTTTGGAGGTTGTGTTTGTCTTGGGGTCTTTGAGTAATTTGCATATGATAAAGTAATTTTCTTATGATAGAATCAAAATTTTGGTCAATTTAATTTACTATTTGGTATACTCAGTTGGATTGAATTATGGGATTGATCAGGAGATCTTTTAGTCTTCATGTCTATAAAATTTGAACCTAATCTAATTTGCCACAGCACAACTTGGGGTATTTATGTAGAAATACCCTTTACACCTCTGATATATAAAGAGTTTACCATTCGACCCCTATTATAAAAATAAAAAAGGGGCTATTAATGGACACGTTGCAATGGGTTCAGATTGCACTGTTGGATTAATTTTTTTTTTTTGGTAGAAGATTGGATTATCATATTAAGTTAGTTTATCGAATTATCTGTATGATTCCCATCCCATCCACTTTTACCCACTTTTTCATGGGATTTGATTAGAAAATCAGTAGTCATTTGCCAATTTTGAGGATTAGGATCCCGTAGAATTTGATTTTAAGGGGAAAAGAATGTTCTATGGTTGTGTGGTCATGCGTCAACATGGAATGAATAAGGGCCGAACATGGGCATCAAGAATAGATAGTTTTTGGATTTCACAAGGATAGTGGTGTCATTTCACCACCCTTTATGTCTAGACACAAGGACCATGCATTTAGGGAACATTCAGTTCCTTATAATTTAATTTAAGAATATGACATTTTCTTTCTCATCAAAAAGAATGAAATTGAATGGATATTTTCCTTTACCAAAAAAAATTATTGTATGTGTGTGCACACGTGTCTTATCTTTGACCCAAGAAAAAGAGACCTGAGAAAAACAGGGGGAGGGGGAGAGAGAATACCCTTAATGGATTGAAAAGGATTTAGGTGATGAAGCCCACGAAATAGATGTGGAATGCACAGTTTGAAATCCAATTTTTGTTCATGGCATGTTTACTTGAAAAATATGAACTATTAAATGGGAAAGGACACCAATTATTACCAATTATTGGGACTTCACACCTTGGGCTGAGCCTGGGATTTATAAATCCCAAGCCTATCGTGGCTCAGTATCACCCATAATCACAAGATGGTCACGACCTACCATTTGTTTTATGAAGAAAGAAGGTTATCCAATAGTATATATGTACATCAAGGCACATTGGATGCGAAAGACAGCATTGTCTTGCACTAAAGATGTTCATATGTACTTTTTATTGGCTGTGGATGTTGATGTGGATGTGCACTATCGGGTAGCATTCTCTTATGTCTTTTTTTTCTTTTTTATCAGTCAGATTTATGGACATCAGCATATTTTCTTAGAGAATCAAACTGAGTGAAAAGGGAAATAAAAATTCCTCGCACCAATGTAGTTGTTTAATTTTTCTCTCCTCTCACCATGTAGGTCTCATGTAAATTATACTATTTTCCTACGGTCTACAGGTGAGGCATGGAAGATTCCATCTTCACTAGCATCATGGGGAAACCTTCCCTCAAAACCACAATTTCGGTCTAGTCGTAGTCCCTAACTTTTACCAGGACTATACCCAATATAGTGTGGAGATACTTGAGATCATTTCTCTCTTTTTATTTTTTTTTTCAATTTTAAAAATCTGAAATATTAAATGAGAAGAGGGAACTATGTATTGGTCATGAGTCAAATTCAACATCTTAACTCCCTCAAAAGAGTAACTCAATGCAGGAGGTTCCCACTATTGGAGGGGCAAGTGTGCGCAACCTTGCTTCGCGAGACAAACTATTTTCAAATTTTGAGCCTGTGCAACTGAACCATTGTGCTACAGTCCTATCACACAACTGTCTTAGTACACATTGAATTTTGTAATAGGGAAAAGTCTGGGCATGCAGCCGGGGTGCCCATACATGTGTTTATCTCTCTCCCCTATGGAAATGACCCTTTTGTCTACATGTGTTCCATGTTCTCATTGTTGCATGCCACTAACTTACACCTAGCAGGCGGCGTGCCCTACCCTCTCCTTCTGTAAAAATACAATGTTTGCAGTCAATAAAAACAGTCAGGTCAAGGTCGGCTCTATATTGGCATTAAGTTTTTCCATATGGAAGGGGGGTTTGCAATTCATCAACTACATGATTATCTAGGAAGTGGTGTAGATAGATCATATGTTAAATTTCATACCTGGATTCAATCATATATAGTCCCATGGATTTGCATATTTTTCTTATATTTTTTGCCATTCAATTCTTCTTAGAAATTTTTTTTATTATTATTAATTTTGTGGATCGGTACCTACTCTATAGAAGGGGAGAGGGGAAAATAACGGCTAGGAGGCTCAAACTCGACCCCTGGTGAGTCGTAAACATGAGCATAATGCACCACAGCTTCACTAATTATATTAAGCAGTTGTCGTTAGTAGAAATCCATATAAATTTATTTATTTTATACATTGGATTTTCAAAGGAGGATTGATACTCTACACCCGCCGGTGTAGAACGTATCTATCTAGCCATCAACATCCCAAGTTACATCAAGTGGCACATTAGATAAGGCTAGAATTTTGTGGACATGTTGACGTGAAGATCTCTAGCTCACATGTCAAATTTCAATCAAACGGAGCTTACCAAGTAGAAAATAAAGCATTTAAAATTTTAAGATTGATCATTTTTTTCTCTTTTAACTTAAGATCAGCAATGAAGAAAGAGTGTGTATGGATATACACTTTTTTTTTTTATTTGTAAGAGGTATAGACATACATAGAGAGTATCTCATTTCATGAGTGGGCATATAATTAAAATATAAATCTAAATTTTTTGTGTGTGATCAATTCACTCTATTATCTAGATTTTATATGGTTGAAATTGCTATACCACCAAAATTTTATGTGTCATCAATTCAGATCATTATCTAGAATCTAGGCTGCAGCTCTCAAGCACCAGCCCCAACCAAATTGGATTCCTAGGTGCTATTATAAAAATAAAAAAGGGGCTATTAATGGACACGTTGCAATGGGTTCAGATTGCACTGTTGGATTAATTTTTTTTTGGTAGAAGATTGGATTATCATATTAAGTTAGTTTATCGAATTATCTGTATGATTCCCATCCCATCCACTTTTACCCACTTTTTCATGGGATTTGATTAGAAAATCAGTAGTCATTTGCCAATTTTGAGGATTAGGATCCCATAGAATTTAATTTTAAGGGGAAAAGAATGTTCTATGGTTGTGCGGTCATGCGTCAACATGGAATGAATAAGGAGCCGAACATGAGCATCAAGAATAGATAGTTTTTAAATTTCACAGGGATAGTGGTGTCATTTCACCACCCTTTATGTCTAGACACAACGACCATGCATTTAGGGAGCATTTATTTCCTTATAATTTAATTTAAGAATATAACATTTTCTTCCGCATCAAAAGAATGAAATTGAATGGATTTTTTCCTTTCCCAAAAAAAATTATTGTATGTGTGCGCACATGTGTCTTATCTTTGACCCAAGAAAAAGAGACCTGGGAAAAACAGGAGGAAGGAGAGAGAAAATACCCTTCATGGATTGAAAAGGATTTAGGTGATGAAGCCCACGAAATAGATGTGGAATGCACAGTTTGAAATCCAATTTTTGTGAGGGGGAGAGAGAATACCCTTAATGGATTGAAAAGGATTTAGGTGATGAAGCCCACGAAATAGATGTGGAATACACAGTTTGAAATCCAATTTTTGTTCATGGCATGTTTACTTGAAAAATCTGAACTATTAAATGGGAAAGGGCACCAATTATTACCAAATATTGGGACTTCACACCTTGGGCTGAGCCTGGGATTTATAAATCCCAAGCCTTCCTGGCTCAGTATCACCCATAATCACAAGATGGTAACGAACTACCGTTTGTTATATGAAGAAAGAAGGTTATCCAATAGTATATATGTACATCAAGGCACATTGGATGCGAAAGACAGCATTGTCTTGCACTAAAGATGTTCACATGCACTTTTTATTGGCTGTGGATGCTGATGTGGATGTGCGCTATCGGGTAGCATTCTCTTATGTTTTTTTTTTTTCTTTTTTTATCAATCAGATTTATGGACATCAGCACATTTTCTTAGAGAATCAACTGAGTGAAAAGGGGAATAAAAATTCCTCGCACCAATGTATTTGTTTAATTTTTCTCTCCTCTCACCATGTAGGTCTCATGTAAATTATACTATTTTCCTACGGTCTATAGATGAGGCATGGAAGATTCCATCTTCACTAGCATCATGGGGAAACCTTCCCTCAAAACCATAATTTCGGTCTAGTCGTAGTCCCTAACTTTTACCAGGACTATACCCAATATAGTGTGGAGATACTTGAGATCATTTCTCTATTTTTATTTTTTTTTTCAATTTTAAAAATCTGAAATATTAAATGAGAAGAGGGAACTATGTATTGGTCATGAGTCAAATTCAACATCTTAATTCCCTCAAAAGAGTAACTCAATGCAGGAGGTTCCCACTATTGGAGGGGCAAGTGTGCGCAACCTTGCTTTGCGAGACAAACTATTTTCAAATTTTGAGCCTGTGCAACTGAACCATTATGCTACAGTCCTACCCACTAATATCTTAATTCAGTGTGGTAAAAAAAATCGTACTTTTTCACTATCCAACATTGCTCGTTTAAGTGTATCATACAACTGTCTTAGTACACATTATATTTTGTAGAGAAAATTGCATTGCCACCCCCTGAACTTTGGTCCTTATTCAACGCCACCCCCTGGACTTTTCGAAACGTCAAAGCCACCCCCTAAAAATTCAAAAAATTTCAAATCGGTCCCTGCCGTTAGCCGACCGTGAGAAATGAATGAAAACCGGTTAGTTTTTTTCTAATATACCCAAAATACCCCCACCTATTGTGAGAGGACAATATTACCCTAAACCCATCTCCCATCTCTCATCTCACTCCTCTCACTCACTCGGTCGGACAAGAAGAAGAAGACGACGAGTCGACGACAATACGGTAACCTGCAACTCAATCCATCCCTCCGGCGTCCGATTCTCTTCCCTCCGGCGTGCGATTCTCCCCCCTCCGGCGTGCAAAGCTCTCCGGACCACAGAGCACAACATTATTATAGTCAATACAGGTTTTCCTTTCTCTCGATCGTCAATACAGGTTCGCAAATCTCTTATTCGTTTCTCACTTTCTCATTCTTTCTTGATTTTTTCTCATTCTTTCTTGATTCTTTTGATATCAGTTTCATATAGTCTCGATTTGGATTGTTGTTTCAACGATTTAAGACTTGATTCTCTGTTTATAAGACGAGTTCTGATGTCTTTGAAGCTTTATTTTTGTATGGTTTTCTCGAGTTGAATTTGTATTAATGAGGTTGTTACTGATTTTTGTATTTCAATTCTCTTTTCGTTTTCTTCAATATTGCATTGCTTGGTGAAGAATCTCTGATTTGGATAATGTTTTTGGATGAATTTGATCTTCAAGTTGTATTTATTGCTACTGGTTTTTGTATTTCAATTCTCTTTTCGTTTTCTTCAGTATTGCATTGCTTGGTGAAGAATCTCTGATTTGGATTAACTTACTTACATTCGATTCTCTTTTGTTTGTTTTTGGCTTTCAGATGAAGGGAATTTTGTCGCTTGTTAGGTTCTAGTTCTTATTTCTTGGATCCCAAGATTGTGTTGGAGGTGTTTTTGATTTTGTTTTGGATGAATACCTCCGTTGCTGTTATGAAGACTAACGATACAAAATGCCAGATATCACCTCCTCCTGTGGGAAGGAATGGCAGGATTAAACTTAGGTCTAGGGATTTAGTTTCTGATCATTGTATAATACGTAGGAACATTGAACATATGAAGCACAGAGATAATGGAGATTCGGCATCAGATACCACCAATGAGAGGGATATATCGGTTTCGGATTCTGAAAGTGTCGTCTCTGGCTCTACCACCGCTTCGGAATTCGAATCCTTCACAGGAAATAGACTGATCAGGTTGGAAGAAGGAGATAATGAGCACGACATCATCAAGAATAGATTCATCTTGGGTTTGGGTTCTCTTGGAAGGCATGCTACGGTTGTCGCCATTCACAAAAATTCTTTCTCTAGCTTTCACAGACAAGCTCGATTTCAATCGTTCAAGATCTTCTCAGAAGCGATGTCTCTGAAGTGCAATGGCAATGCTAATATAAAATACGCTTGGTATGGAACTTCGAGGGAAAGGGTTCATAGGACCGTTCACAAAAATTCTTTCTCTAGCTTTCACAGAAGAGCTTTGCACGCCGGAGGGGGGAGAATCGCACACCGGAGGGATGGATCGAGTTTGCAGGTTACCGTACTATCGTCGTCTTCTTCTTCTTGTCTAACCGAGTGAGTGAGAGGAGTGAGATGAGAGATGGGAGATGGGAGATGGGTTTAGGGTAATATTGTCCTCTCACAATAGGTGGAGGTATTTTGGGTATATTAAAAAAAAACTAACCGGTTTTCATTCATTTCTCACGGTCGGCTAACGGCAGGGACCGATTTGAAATTTTCTGAATTTTTAGGGGGTGGCTTTGACGTTTCGAAAAGTCCAAGGGGTGGCGTTGAATAACGACCGAAGTTCAGGGGGTGGCAATGCAATTTTCTCTATTTTGTAATAGGGAAAAGTCTGGGCATGTAGCCGGGGTGCCCATACATGTGTTTATCTCTCTCTCCCCTATGGAAATGACCCTTTTGTCTACATGTGCTCCATGTTCTCATTGTTGCATGCCACTAACTTACACCTAGCAGGCGGCGTGCTCTACCCTTTCCTCCTCTAAAAATACAATGTTTGCAATCAATAAAAACAGTCAAGTCAAGGTCGGCTCTAGATTGGCATTAAGTTTTTCCATATGGAAGGGGGGTTTGCAATTCTTCAACTACATGGTAATCTAGGAAGTGGTGTAGATAGATCATATGTTAAATTTCATACCTGGATTCAATCATATATAGTCCCATGGATTTGCATATTTTTCTTATATTTTTAGCCATTCAATTCTTCTTAGAAATTTTTTTTATTATTATTAATTTTATGGATCGGTACCTACTCTATAGAATGGGGGAGGGGAAAATAACGGCTAGGAGGCTCAAACTTGACCCCTGGTGAGTCGTAAACATGGGCATAATGCACCACAGCTTCATTAATTATATTAAGCAGTTGTCGTTAGTAGAAATCCATATAAATTTATTTATTTTATACATTGGATTTTCAAAGGAGGATTGATACTCTACACCCACCGGTGTAGAACGTAATTATCTAACCCTGAACATCCCAAGTTACACCAAGTGGCACATTAGATAAGGCTAAAATTTTGTGGACATGTTGACGTGAAGATCTCTAGCTCACATGTCAAATTTCAATCAAACGGAGCTTACCAAGTAAAAAAATAAAGCATTTAAAATTTTAAGATTGGTCATTTTTTTCTCTTTTAACTTAAGATCAGTAATGAAGAAAGAGTGTGTATGGATATACATTTTTTTTATTATTATTATTTGTAGGATGTATAGACATACATAGAGAGTATCTCATTTCATGAGCGGGTATATAATTAAAATATAAATCTAAATTTTTTTTGTGTGATCAATTCACTCTATTATCTAGATTTTATATGGTTGAAATTGCTATACCACCAAAATTTTATGTGTCGTCAATTCAGATCATTATCTAGAATCTAGGCTGCAGTTCTCAAGCACCAGCCCCAACCAAATTGGATTCCTAGGTGCTATGAAGTGACAAGATGAGGCTAACCACTGTTGGCAAAGAAAAATATCTTATACCAGAGTAGTGCCCCATCGGGTTCACATTCTCTGCTGTAGGTGTGGCGGTGCTGTGAGCATAATAGCATTGGACGAGCATCCGGTGCTCCCAGTAATAGCATAAACCAGTTTGGTTTTGGTTTAGTGGTTTTCTTAGCAAAAAATTTTGGTTTAATGGCTTGGTTTGAGTTCAATTTAAGAAATAATGAATATAAATTTAAACTGAACCGATTATTAATTGGTTCTAACTTCTGGACCAAAAATGGTGTAGTGGTAATGAAGGGGGGAGATACCAACCACGGATATATTGAATGGTTGAGATGTCTATCATTCCATCCAACAACTAATAAGATGTTGGTGTATAAATTCTCATTATACACCGCTAGTGTATGGATCCTTCTTCCAATTAATTACAATAATAATCACTTAAGAGAAGCAGATTATACAACCAGTTGCTTCGCATTCAAATCTTACATATGATATTAAAATTCAATGATTTCCATTTTAAAAATAAAGTTGAATTATAATTGAATTAACAATATCACATAGACATATATAAGAAGTCACACATATTTTCCAATAAAGGTGGGGCATTACATGTGCTATTGGTATTATTTTCATGGGAGAGAGGACTCCTCATGATGCCAATGTGGGGTAGAATTTGAATGCTATAACAATAAAACACTCCATAAGAGAAAAATAGCACACTGACATAGTGGGAAACTTTTTCCTATTTTCATGTCAGTTGAATTCCTTCTAACAATTTAAAAATGAGGAGTTGCGACAGCTACAAGAGGAGATTTCAAGTGGCAAATAATCCCATAAGCTTCCGTGATATCTAAATCCTTTCCACTTGCTCCATTAGGTAATGCCCAATCAAACTTGTGTAGAAGACTCGCTAATGCAAGCTCGACAACAACGATTGCGAATTGGGTTCCCGGGCATCCCCACCGACCTGCCCCAAATGGAATTAGTTGGAAATTATGACCTCTGAAATCAACAGAGCTAGCACCATTCAAGAACCTTTTTGGTTCAAACTTCTCTGGATCATCCCATGACACAGGGTCCCTTCCAATGGCCGATGCATTGACTATTACTGTTGTCTTAGCTGGAATATCAAACCCTTGTATATTGACAGTTTCCATCAATTCACGTGGAACCAATAACGGAACTGGAGGATGCAGTCGTAATGCCTCCTTAATCACAGCTTTCAAATAGTGCATGTGTTCTATATCATCTTCTGTAATATTTGCTTTACCCTTTGTAACCCCCCTTACCTCCTCTTGGACTTCTTTCATGATTTCTGGATGCCTTAAAAGCTCTGCCATTGTCCATTGTGGGAGTACATTTGAGGTATCAGTTCCACCAACGAACATATCCTATAAGATATGAAAGACAAATGAAAATAATTACCAAAAATTCAAGTGGTATAATACACATGAGCCAAACTACTCGTGACCTACTTAAAACTTTACTCAACCATGAGCCACCCCACCCCTTTGATAATACACACGTGGTTCAAGGCAATTTGAAGGGTTGAAACAGGGTGGGCTAGGGCACTGTTTTTTAAAACCAAGACCTGATTTTGGTCATAGCGTACCCATCCCATTCATTAGGGGCAAGTCAGGGACTATTAGACACACCCCATTGATGAGTGCTCAGGAAACTCAACATAGAACATCGTAATTTAGCATGGGGAAGTTATTGAGTCTGGATCAGTTCCCCACATTGGGAGAGGAGTTACCCTGTCCATATGGGATCTAACTGTGTGGTGAGATCTTTATGGATGGCTGGGTCCCATGTGGGGAGATCACCACATGAGGGAGGAAGGATCTAAATTTCAATTTTCCTTTATCAGAGGTGAAAGAAAAGAACAGCAATTAATGTACGGGGATCCTCTCTCAATGGCATACCACATCCACAATGGGTGTGGGAAAATTCGGTCTATTTAACATAATTAGAAATAAAATTTCCAATACAAAATGGGTCGAATGGTTTTATTTTTTATTTTTTTTTGGTAGCAGGGAAGTTTGCTGCAATAATTCAAAAAACTAATGGTGAGGGGATTCTTCCTTATCCACCAGTGAAGAAAAACTGTCCCAATGAAATTGGAATTGAGCTCAAATTCATGAATAGTTCAATGTCAAACACACCACTGAACCAATCGAAGTTTGAAGAAGTACATCTTGGGTCTTCAAACATGTGATACATAACCAAATGATTTTTTTTTAAATAAAAAATAATAATAAATAAATAAATAATTGCTTACCAATACAATGGCTTTGATGTTATCTCTCTCAATGGCAATTTCAGCATTCTTATCCTTTTGAATCTGAAGGAGGAAGTCCACAAAGTCTTGGCCACCGCTACCTGCATCGTCACCATAGTCCTTTTCTCTATGTCCATGTTTGTGATCTTCAATTACATGATCAAGAAAAGAATCTATCTCTACAAAAAGTTTCTCAACCCTCTTTTCCAACCCATTTACATAGTTCACCCATCCAAGCCACGGTATGAAGTCCGCTACATTAAAAACTCCCAACAGATACCCTAATTCCCTCATCATCTCTTTAAACCTCCAACCCCCACCATACTTCTTCCCTAGAGCCACCCTACAGATAATATCATTTGATAGAGACATGAGCACCTCGCTCAAGTTCACCAGAGCTGAGAATGAAGGTGAAGATGAGCAAGAGCTTTGGATTTTTTCGATCATTGCTATTGTCTCTTCTTCCCTCACTGGTCGGTACGATTGAACCCTCTTCATACTTAGAAGTTGGAGGACACAAATTTTTCGTACTTCTCTCCAATAATCGCTGTAAGGTGTAAAGGCAATATCCTTGAAATCATAAGAGATTCTCCTACCAAAGTTGGTATTAGGTCTACTTGAGAAGATTAAGTCATGGGTTTTCATGATTTCACGAGCCGCATCAGCTGATGAAACCACAAGAGTTGGTTTGCTTCCAAAGTATAACAGCATGAGAGGGCCATGCCTTTCAGCCAAGGTTTGGAGGTTGTGGTGTGGCAAAGGACCTAATTGATGTAGGTTCCCTATTATAGGGAGCTTGTATGGAGAAGGTGGTAGGTGGAGTCCCTTTTTTCCTTTTCCATTGCTCTTGAAAAAGAACACAAAGAGAAGGAGAAAGCAAAGAAGCAAGAAGACATGAAGTAAGTCTCCTTGGCCTTGGTGCCCTAACCATTGCAGTATGTTAGACATCTTCACTTGTTGCAACTCTAACTACATTGCAGGAGTTGGAAGAGTTACCTCATTCATACATATAGGAAACGATATTCGGTTTTGGTGGAGGAGGATGAACCTATTATCAACAACAGACACACCCCAACCCCGAAGAAAAAAAAAATATCCACCATTCCAAGTTCTAACCAATGTTCTAAGACAACCGGTCCAACCAAAACAGGGTGCCATCAAATTGGAATTGGAACCGGAAATAGGATCCAAATCAAATAACCGGAATCGAATTGAACAGAATTTGGTTACAATCTGCAATTAGGGAATAACCAAACCCAAACCAGATTTGGGTACCAATGTATCATAATATATCAATATAATATAATACTAAAGTAATTTAATATTACTAATATTAGTATTAAATTTTATAGGGAAAACGGACTCACTCCAGGAGGGTGTAACCAGCGCCCAGACTCAAGAGGAGCCGAAATGATCACTCCACCCCTAAATGAAGAACAAAAATCACACTTTGATACTTCCCCATGTGCTCTCATTGGGCTTTGCACTGATGCGATGGTTACGCTCCCAGATAGAAAATTTTTTCCCAATTTTATAATACTATTATATTATACTATATATAATATAAATCAAGTACAAGAACTGTACTCAAATAAGAACCGAAACCAAGCAGGTTTGATACGAATATTATTTTCAGAACCAAAGTAGGATCTGGTCCCGTTTTGAATCACACCAACACTTCTTAAAACTGAACCGAAAATACCCAATTTTCATTATTTTCTTAATTTCCTTCTATTTTACATCAAAACCAAACCTAAATTTTTGAATTAATTACATGCCTTTATCAGACAGGTTTTGAATGAGATTTTTTATGAATGTGGAACAATTTAATTGACCGGTTGAACCATTTATCAGAAAGGGTGACAGAATTTTTTTTTTTTTTTGATAGGTAACTCTATTATTAAGGAAAAAAAAAAAATTAAAAAAAAAAAAAATCTGCATTTTTCTTTTTTTCTTTTTCCTTAATACATACAAGTTATCTAAAAAAAAAAAAAAAATCAGTCACCCTGTCACCAAACCGATTGATGAGAACTGGACCATCTTTGACAATAACGTTGATCATTCTGATCATATAAATGTCTAGACGGTTTTTAGTCCTAAAAATCTCCCTTGGTAGTGGACATGTCTTGTTACTGACCCCAAATTTGGTAGGGATAAAACACTTGAAAATCAGTGATAGCCAGATGATTTTTTTGGGCTTTAATGTAAGCCACACTATATTAATGGATTCTGATATTTATGCATCTACGATTTAGTGAAGATTTTCAACATAAGCGTACATATCGTTTCTTGAAAATTTTAAAACAGATAATAGCTTCCTCCACTGCTTTGTGTGGTGCAAATGACTTGATTCTTCGGGTATCCATTTACTCTTTGTGGTGATCATTTAGTCTGTTTGGACCATCATGAAATTAGGCTGCAATTTTCAAACCCAACTCCAAATTGGACTGTACATGCTATGAAGTGACAGATGAGATTGAGAAAATATAAGCAAAGAAAAAGAGAGCCTTAAAAGAGTTATCTTTTGCTTCCACCACACAATGGAGGAAGAATTCTCCCTCGTTGATTTTTGGGCCACTTCTTGAGAGATGAAAGTAAGGATAGCAGTGGCAAAGAAAGGTATTCAGTACCAACTCATGGAAGAAGACTTGTCCACCTCAGAGAAGAGCTCTCTTTAGTTAAAGATGAATCCTACTCATAAGAAGATCCCTGTTCTTCACGGATCCTGACCAATTTCAATCGAATCCAATCCAAATTAGAATCGTTCAGAGCCAATTCAGATCCCGATTCCATGTTTTTACTTCTTGGGAGTAGCACATGTGTTGGTGAGGCTCCTTTGTAGGGACTACCAAGGTTATACATTGTATGCCTTATATAAAGTGTTATGCTTGTCACATTGAATGACTTATATAAGGTGTTATGTTTGTCACACATTCTTGACCCGCTTCGATATATGTCGATGGTGGCTTAAATGGAATTTTTTCTTACTGCGAGTTTGGGTGTTTTTAAGAGATCTGTATTGTAACCTTTCTTTCATTATAGTGGATCATATTCTTCTTCGTCTGATCGAGGACGTAACACATCTCCTTAATGTTTGAACCTCGTTAAATCTCTATGCCATCTTGTGTGAATCTGTATTTATTAATGTTTTTTCTAACATATTACTTGACACACTTAACATTTTAGAGCTTCTCAAACAATTCTCAAAGCATAACTCTGTAACATGGTGAAATCAGATTGGACTGAAAAATAAACTGCCAATTGTTGCAGGAAACTAGCCCTTAAATTGAGAAAGATATAAAATGCACTACTTAAATCCTGTTCTCAACCTTTATATCCAAATAAAAAAGAAACCTAATCTTTAAATATCACACAGCCCCCACTGCATCAGATGTTCCCCTCCTAATTCTTGAGCCATTCAAGTATTTCTCCAACAACTCAGCCTTTTATTAAGGATATTTCTGAACTTGTTTCTGGTATATTATGAGGATCAACATGGAAAATATGAAACAAATGCATAAATCCATGCTCCAAATTAATTTGGATACAAAATAAGCCTCTATATCACAAGTCTAATTCATATTAACTACAAATGAGGAGTTTATTCTGCATCCTTAATCGTTAATTCATGCAGCTAATGTTTGTAATAAGAGATCAACTATATATAAACTTGCACTATCTTAGGATTGGATCAAAGGTGAGCTGATGGGCTCATCTTCCTTCACCTCTTCTGTCTCAGCATCTCTAGCTTTAGCCCACAAAAGTAGGTAGAGACCAGAAACTATTAGTACTGCTCCAACAATGCTGAAAAAAAAATGGTAATTAGGAGATAATAATTTAAAGAAAATTTTATTCAAGCCAAAAAGCCCTAATATGTCCTCACTCTTATACTAATCAGCTATGAAGTATACAAGTGAGTTGTAAATTAGGCTAACCTTCCCCAGTGTGCAGGATTTTTATATACAAAAGTTTCTAAAAGAAAAGAGAAAATGATGAAAAGTGGGTTGAATGCCGATGTAAATACTGGGCCTCTCTTGTGTATGCACCATATCATCGCATAGAAGGAGAGTCCTATTACCATAATTCCTGCACAGTCCCAATTAAACAAATTTCATTGAGAGAATAAACTCCATATGTAAATGGAACTATTTTCTCTAGGTGGGCTTGGCTAGCAACTACATATCTGGTTTATGTGCTCATGCACTTATTTTTATAAGGCTCATTAAAATTAGGGTAATTTATAGCGCCACCCCTTAGAGAATGCCATAATTGTAAGACCATCCCCTCTGTTTCACCAAATTAGATTCAGACCACTGTCTCTGCAATAGCATTTCAAAGTCATTATTAATTTTCCAGTCCAATAGTTCCCCCTAAGCACCAATTGCAGTTAAGATTTCCATTACATACTACGAAGTACAGCTGCAATATGAACATTTTTTCCTACTGCTAAATCATCCAGTCTTGGAAAGGCTAAAGCTAGGGGAACCTCACCAGCCCCATACCATAGTTTTCAAGGCGTCACTTAGGTGACCGCCTTGGCATCCAAGCGCTTTGACAACTAGTGTCGCCTGGGTAGCCTATGCGGGTGTTTTGGCCAACTTGGTAGCCTAATTGGTGCGGCCTTGTGTCCCCCTCCAATGCCCTGGTTAGCCTAGACGCTGAAACAACTATGCCCCATACATCCTCCCAAACCTCAAGTGACACCCATTTCCAATGCAAGCAAAGTGCACAAAACAAGCTTGTTATAGCTAAATAATTTTTGGGATTTCTCTGCAGTGGCTTCTTTAATGGGCCTATATTATGGGCAATAGTCAAGAAAAAGAATTTAGAGATTTTGTCTCTATTTTCCATTTCATAGTAGTTCTAGGCCAGCTTGATTCTTATTTAAGTTCCTATTCTAGTTCCCTACAGATGGTAGTATAGTTTAAGCTTATTTTATTTTCAATTTTCTGTTTTAGAGTCCCATGTGAACTAGGAGGTCAAGGTTAAAGTTTCTATCTTCGAGTTGTTTTCGAGTGTAATGTATAGGTTTCCAAGGCGATGAGAACTAGGGTGCAGTTTCTGATTCAAGTGGATGGAATCAAGCAATCACTGAAGGTGATTCTACCAATATAGTCAGGCTGATAGGGAAGGAGGACAAGTCATGGCGTTGTGCACAACTGATAAGACCCCTTGAGACCTAATAGCCCCGATAGATTTTATCTTTCAAAGGCAGTCTAATTCCAATGATCTTGCTGATGAGTTAGCAATGTAAGGGGTTGTCAGCATAGACTTTGTATTGGGGAAGACATTCCTTTATACTCAGCAGATAAGAATTTTATTTTTGGGAGCATTTCGTGCCCTTTGAATTGACGCTATCTTTTCTCTTGAATAAAATTCTGTTGCCATATATATATTCATAATGTCACTTTATGAGGATACCCAGATTTATCTTCTTCCCTGTTCTAGGTTTTTACCAATACTAGTTGTCTGGAATCTGGATCACACATATCAGGTCATAACCTTTAGACACTGTTCCAGCTGCAATAGTCAGATTTCCCAGCAAGTTTTCTTTACCTTGTTGGTTCTAGTACCAGCAAATTACTTCTGTTTCTGTTCAAGGGTTCATAACGTTTTTGCCCTTATGAATAAAACATTGATAAGTTACCCATTTTCATTATCCCAGAAATACCCCAATTTTTCATTTTACCATTTCATTTTCCTTATCACTTTCTCTCCTTCTCTCCGTACCTATGACCAAGGGTTCAGACGAGTTCCATTGCAGGCAAATACTTCTTCTTTCATCTCCGGCGAGAAGTGTGCTTCCATCACTCCCATCTTAGGCCGCTGGCGAGAAGGAGAAGTATTCGCCGAGCCAACCTTCTTTCATGGGCTCGTCATCTTGCTTACGGTGGGAAGCAGGTTTACCTTTTTGGTTGTTGATTCTTATATATTCATCGAAGTTATTTCCAACTTCCATCACTCGAAAAAGTAATGATTCCTTTTTCCCTTTTTTATATTATATTTTATTTTTTAGTTCTTGCATTTTTGGGCACGTCAAGTTCTTCAAGTCTTATTTGGTTTTTGGTTATTTCAAATCTCTCTTTTTTTTTTTTTTTTTGGCTATCCCTTTTGCAGGAATTCTCTTGAAGTTTCATGCCTGAAATGAGGTATTTCCCAGTCTTAAAGGACAGGAAGAAGCTTGGTTTTGGATTATTTCAAATCTCTTTTTTGTTTTTTTGCATTCCCTTTTGCAGGAATTCTCTTGATGTTTCATGCCGAAAATGGAGTGTTTCCCAGTCTTGAAGGGTAGGAAGAAGTAGTTTGAGAAATTGATCTACATTAATGAATCCTCATGAGAATACACCTACTAAGCTCCCTGAACCTCAAACCCATAGTTGAGCACTTTAGTCCGCTCCTCCAAGCTTCAAGACAAGACCCACAGTTGTCCAACCTGCAAGCAGAGTCACCAATAGTAGAGCTCGGGCATTATCTGCTCCTTCAAGCCTAAACGTGGAAGAGGGAGATGCACTCTCACCTTTTGAATATGATGAACAAGAAGAATTAAAGAACAGAGGTGGATTGCCAAAGGAACAACGGCCCCAAGCCCACAACCTTTGCCTCTTCCTTCGCCTCGAAGTGTTGGGTCTAGTTTGTTGAAGACTATGGGGAGCTTCAAATCAGGGAACATCAGTGGTCCTCTTGCTGCCTCTGGTCCTTTACCCTCTACCTCCTTTGGTACTCCGTAACTTCTCATATGAAGAGGTTGCATATGCTTGCCATTTATTCCCTCCTCTGTCTTAATTAAGAGTTTGGTAGAGTAAGAAATCGAATCCAACGTGAGCAAGATGAGGAGTTTCCAAATGAGTTCCGTCGCCGAGTGAAAGAAATAGTAACTTATTACAAGGGTATTTTAGGTACTTCATATTTAATAAGAACATTTTGGTATTTAAAATAAAATATAATTACTGACATCAGCATATATGGTATATTCTTTAACAGTGAATGAAGGTTGGGGGTCTGAGTCTAATTTAGTGAAACACAAGGAGTGGTCTTATAATTGTGGCATTCTCCAGGGGGTGGCGTTGTAAATTACCCTTAAAATTAAGGCAATCAGGTATTTTTAATGGGCCTTAAAATTCAAATTAACAAAAATACCTGGTTGTATGTGGAAGATGAAGGAGAATATTGTTTTGCGTAGTTTTGTAAACCACAGTGGAAAAAAGATTTAATTCCCTATATCGGATGAAGTTACCGTAATACCCTTTTCAAGGCTCATCCATCGATAGTTAAACGCGTTGTGTAAAGTGAAAAGGTGATCCACGGGTAAAAAACTTGAGTAGAAATTTTTTCTTTTTTTTTTTTTTTTTTTCTTTTTTTGTTTTTAGAACTTAGGTCGACTTTTAGTGACTCACCCAACTAGTCTTCAATTCAAAATGAATTAATTCACAAATTAAATTGCAACAAAGGAATTAATTCCTTCTCCATCCGGAAACCTCTACTCTGCAAACATATTTCCTATCATGTGTTTAAAATTTTGTGTTTACAGGTAGATCCAAGGTCTCTTTGCTTACTAGTGGAATTGACAAAGTGGCAAAAAAAATCTTCAGAAATAATAAAAATCAATAAATTTTATTTTTGGGCCAAATAATGAACGTACCATTGAAAAATGTTTTCTTTTTCTATTAAGATTTCAATGAAAAGATTATTCCACTCCAATCCGGCCACTTATAACCAGATAGGCTACCCGTGCAAGCCAACTTTACTCTAGGGTTAAAAAACAAGCATGTTCAAAACCCAATCATGTCTAGATTTGGGGCCCGATGGACCAAGTTCTGAATGGTCTAGGTTGGGTTATGACGATCCAACCCAATTTACGGTCATAATTGAAGACCAGACCCAGCCTTAACCTGATTCTAAGAAAAGGTTACCTTCATAGCCTTTCTCCATATTAACTGCCTTAAAATCTGGCACATTGCCAAGTGTATCAGCCCAGATCCTCTCCAGTGCTCTAGTGCACTCATTGTGTATCAAAAGGCTGATCGCATTTGAACATGTGCCTTTGGTCATTGGATGTACACTGGGTGTTCTAACATACTTAAGAGTATCTGGTTCCCTGAGCTTTCTCTCTCTCACCCTGCACTGGTACCTCTCCAAACCCTGGAGGGGATCCAAATCTATGAATTAATAATGCTTTTGGTCAGAAATTTTCCCCATTAGTGGGATATATGTGGCCCTTTCTCTAAGTTACAACTAAGCACTTGTACAAAAGTTTGTTTCTTGTGTGGTGGTACAGAGAAATTTCATATAGGTCCCTTCTAGTTGCAAGCAAAGGAAAATGAAGAGGAAAATAAAATCACTTTGGAAAATAAAAAGAAATTTTTTATAAACATATGGTTGTAAAAGTGACCTACAACTCTTATCATATTTGATAAATATATTTTCAGACGTGAAATTTATTTTATATCTCAAATCAAAGTAATTTGATTGCACAGTGAAGTAAAATTTAATCACCAAATTTGATATCTTTCGGAGTTAACTACACCATCATTAGAGGTAATGGTTACAAAAAGAAATTCACTTTGTAGTGATTTAATTTCACTTCTCTTCTTTTTTTTATTTCCTTTGCAACCAAACAAATCCATTAGATGCTTCTAAGGCTTGCAAATTATAAGGGATAGGCTGGGTTTTTTAACCCTCATTTTGATACTTTTTCATGATGTTTATATGTAAAAGTACTATCATATCACTTTGGTCTTTGTCTAGATATACTTAATTAAAGGCATAGGTAATCCCATAAGTCTACCGTGTATTATATGGAAAAAAGAAAGATGAAAGTCATGTGGCCCTTGCACTCAGATACAAGGGAACGCAAAATTACTACTCCAGCCCCTTCATGTTGATGCCCCTGAAGTGGCTCTCATTGACCCCATGCTGTGCAGGGACCACATGACCATGCAACAATCTCTTGTCTTGTTATATAATAGTATTAAATAAAATACCCAAGGGTTAAGCTAGATGTCTTAACCCTAGCCAGACCCAACCTAGAGCTCAGTTTGAAATTTGTCAACCCTAACTTCTCCTGTGGGTTGGAAATTTGATCCCAAGCCTTGAGAATGAAACAGGGTTAGGCTAAAGTTTTCATGTCAAAATTACACCATGAGGTGCAACTCTGGATTACCTATCCCTGTATATAATAAGTCACACCTATGGTTAGGTGATGACATCCGTTTTTTTTTATAAATGTCTCTCAATGCACTCTTAACCACAATAGGAAAAGCAGATGCCATTATGGAACATACAGATGAAGATAGGATCCGTTGCTCGTATGATCACCTAGTCGTACGAGTCAGCATTTAACACCTGTCTTTTCTTCTACTATTACAAGAATAAAAAAAAAAAATATATATATATATATATATATTTAAAAACAAAAAAGACAGATGTTAGATGCTGACTTGTACAATCAAGTGATCATACGAGCAACTAATCCAATTTTTCCATGATAGGTGATCCAAGCTCCGAGGCGTCTGTCTTACTCTTACCCCGAAGAAGATAACGGAAAGAACCATACCACCTTCCCACATTATGTCCCAGGACGACCTTGAGATCATTGTTGCAGCAGAGATTGCTGTTTGGATGGTTCCAAAAAACATCATAATTGCATTTAAGGACTGTTCAGCTGGATATACTCGAACAATATGACCATGTAATGTCAAATATTAACAATCTAAATTATAATGGGTTAAGGCCATAGATTGGTTGCACAAAAATAAAAAGGCAATAGATTGAAAAGTTTCATGTTATTTAATGCTCCGTTTGGTTAGAAGTAAAGTAAATATAAATACCTAAAAACGTAGTAAAATTCAACAAACTAAATAAAGAAGTCATTTACCCATGGGCATGTTTGTTTTATTGACAAATGATATTTTAAATGAAAATTTTCTTTTATTTAAAAATTTCCAACTTTTTGTTAAACGGAAAGAAATATTTTTTTGTGATAAATAAACTGATTCGATTCCTTTCCAATTAATTGGGCATTTATTAGTGATCTAAGTGCTAGGAGGACTTTCGACATGCATCCCAATATATGGATGTGTATCCCCAGATCCTCCCAGCCGTTGAATAGTGATTGAGTGCCAGTTAATTGGAGATGATGTTTTTCTTAACTGAACTAGAGTTTTGAAACCATGGATAATGCAAATTTTGGGTCATCCTTACCACCAAAATATTCCAAAAGCAAGTAGAAAGTACTGCAACTATGACCAAGATACTGCCAAAAGTAGTTCTTCCTGTTGATGCTTGAGAACTACTTAACAATGTCGATTCTGTTATTGCGGGTCCCTTCCATATCACCATTGTCAATGCTCCACCAACAGAGATGGCCACACCAAATATCTTGGCCTGTCCATTAAAATTCTGAAAGCTTACTTGTTCTTGTCCAAAAATCAATGCCAAAACAAAGATTATAGATGTCTGTAAGTTCAAAACAATGCTCTCAAATGTCGATCCTACTAATTGCAGGCTTACAGTCAATAGCATTTGACACAATGTTACCCTATACATCAAAATCAACACAAACAAAGATAAGAATTCAAATGTTGAAATAAGAGAAGAGGAGGAACAGATAAAGGAATTACTTGACTGCAAGAGTCCAGCAAGGAAGCCATAGCATAGTATCTTAAAGGAAAGTGGGGGTCTTCTCCCTCTGCAAGAAAACAAGAGAAATGACAAATTGAGAAAGAGTATGGCCAAAAGAAAAATATAGTCCCACATGATCACTTTTATTTTCTTTTTTATTTTTTCCTTATTTGATTTGACTTTCTCCTAATTTGGAACCCAAAAGAATCAGTAAGCACGGGAAAACAAACTGCAAAGGTATCTTTAACTAAACTACCAAAAAAATAAGCTAGCCTCATTCTCATAAGGTTAGTTGCACAGAGAGAGAGAGAGAGAGAGAGAGTTGTCATCACTTACTTTTCAAGGAAGAAGGCAAGAGAAGATAAAACAAGAGTAGAAATGATGCTCTCATAGACGATGAGGGTGAGAGCACTGATCCCTTTAGAGGTAAGTAACTGAGTAAGACTCATGAGGATTGCAAGGCAGAGTTGGAAGAGGGTCAGTAGGAAGTAAGGCTTGCAGAGCTCAAGCAATAACCTCAGCCCTCTCTGGTCCATCTTTCAATCTCTACATCATGTCTTGGTCGTAACCCCAAGGAACAACTAATACCCTGTGTTTGTTATTCAAGGGTTGAGCTATAGCATTCGTGCATAACCCATGGGAGGGTATAATTTCATCCTCTCTTTTTTTTTCTTTTTTTCCTTTTTCTAATAGTAAATACAAGCCAAACAAGAAACGAAAAACAGTGTCTTTAAATTTTTGAAGAAAAAGAAAATGAGATGTTGACCCTAACTTTTGCCTCTCAAAGTTGTTTTTTCTAAGTCAAGTAGTTTTTTGTGTTTTGAGAACACAGCCATCTCTCTTCTCCACACAACAAGGGGTAAAGGTATCTTTTCATAAGAGGAGGAAAGAGATACGTATGGTCGTGCTGGTGTAGACCACCTAAACCCATGAAATATCAATTGATGTTTAGTTAAAAGCTTTAAGTACTAGATGGAATTGACCCAAGAGTATATTTAGATACATCCAAGGCCTCAAGATTATTAGTTTAGGATAATGTCTCTACAACTTCCAATATCTTACCAACAATATTGCTATCAGTATCAAAGTCACTCCCACCCCAACCCCTAATTCACAGTTTTCTCTATAATCTTGCGTAATAGTAACAAAATCAAAATTATCATCATTTAATTTGGCTTTTGGTTGCAAGGGGAATGCAAATTTTTTATATAAAGTGAAATTTTTTTTCTTAGAAAAAATAAATTTAGATGTTTGATTGCAAGGAAAATATATTTTACATGCGAAAAAAATTTCACTTAACCAGTAAAATTTCCTTTTTTATTTCTCCACCAAAATAGGAAGAAAAAAAAAACCCTACTCTCACAATCTCTCTCCCACTCTCACAACTCTCACCCACTCATGACTCTCAACGATCTCTCTCTCTCCCTCTCTCCCTCTCTCTCACGCGACTCAATTGGATTTTTTTTTACCAAAAGACTTTGGGTTTGAGTCATATAGAGCATTACTGAATTGTTGAGTAATGGGTTTGTTTTGACCAAAAAACTTTTGGAATGGGCCTTTTAGTTGTTATTACTTGTGATCTATTACTGTTTTCTTTGTGATCATCTTTTATATTATTTTAAATATTTATTTATGCTGCATTCATTTGATGTATAGAATGAAATGGTTTATTTTGGTTAATAATAGAACATAGTATCTGATGACATTTGGTTTGATTTGGTACAGATCTTGAATGACCTGATTCACATAACCAATATAAATTTTGAGGAGATAGGTGGGTTATTGATTGAAAAATACTCTCCTCCCATCTCTTTTTGTGGAGTTTGGTTGGATTATTAGTTTTTTAAAATTTTATATCAATTTTACATCCAACCAAACAACTATGGTAAATTAATTTCACTTCATTTCTGTTGCAACCAAACGACTCAAAAGGGAAAAAAAATCGCTTCACTTCCCTCCACTTCACTTCACTTCACTTCCCTTCATTTCCCTTCCCTTCCCATTTTCCTTGCAACCAAACGCAACCATTGTATATCAGATCCTTTAGAACACAATGCAGTAGGATAAACACCCCTAGCTATATTCAAGGGGAGGAAAAGAAAACATCAAGGGGCATTTGGTAAAAATATCTTCAATATCTAAATTTTCCTTCTATGTTTCCTTCCCATCAACATTGTACTCATTCGACCATTAAAAAAAAAAAAAGAAAAAGAAAAATTGTATTCAGGTTTTTTTTTTTTTACCCCTCCCCCAACCCCGAAGATTTTATTTGTTTGATTCTCTTCTATGATTGCCTGGCTTCTAAAAGAACAAAACATACGGTCTCTTTCTCTCAAAAGGAACTTTATTAAGGACTTCAGAAAACAACCCACAAAAATGAAACAAAACAAAAGCACATTTACAATTCATCTTAATCTTAGTCTCAAGCTCCTTGTTTAAATGCCAATGAAGATCTTTGTTAACTTGTCCCCAATAAGCAATTGTATCCCATGCTTTCAAGAGAATATCAGAAGACGATCCATGAGAGTCGTCTCTTATGTTATATTCAAGTCTATCATGCAATTGCCTGCACGAAGTATAATGCAAGTGGTTCGTGAGAAATTTATTGATATTTAGTGCAGGGCACATGGTTTGTGAGAAATACCATTCTCCTTCAATCACGGAGTGAAATTTAACCAATTATCATACATTAGATAGACAGGGCTTTCCTATCTGAGGAGTCAACAACCAAAGTATTGACCTCCATATGAATAAAAAAGAGATTACAGCTGATAAAATATGTAGCAAGGTGTTAGATATCTTATATAAGCAGCAGGTCAGGTCCAAAGTAACGCGAGCCACTTGAGCAAATGGCTATAGGCTTTTGTGGTAATATTGTACTTCCTATAAAAGGCCATTACCCAATGATGATCCACCTATGATGTGATAACTTCGAGGAGACAATTTACCTTCACCCGTAGATAAATGGAAAATCTCTTGTTTATAGCTTTCAGTGTCTTGAGATGGATATTGAGAATGAGGAAAAACTATGATCAACTTGACATACTAGAGGACTAAGAGTAATAATAACCCTAGGTAAGTGAATTAACTGTCCTCCCCAAGAAGAGAAAACTTTCTCATGACTTTAAGCAGTTCAGCTTTTGAAAAATCTCTTGGGTAAACTTAGAGACAACATGGGATAGAAGCATTTTAGCTTTTGAAAAATCTCTTGATAGACTTAAAAACAAGATGGGATAGGAAATGGGCCAATGGGAAAAAATATCTAATAATTTGTAAGTTGTTTCCCTCATTCTAACCAGTAAGGAGCTTTGTTACACAGCCAAGTAAAATATAACTTTCCTTGCAACATCCAAGCAACCATCTTACAAAGGATTTGAAATCTGCTTTCTTAAAGCATATTGAGAGATCGCGGATTACTTGTGAGGTAATTAGGGTTAACTTCACTAGTACTAGGAGTGTCTATAGACTCTCTAAAAAGTTGCCAAAAGATAATCTCTCTCTCTCTCTCTCTCTCTCTCTCTCTCTAACCCATGATTGTGGGCCAGTGGCCCATGATAAACATACACCATATTGAAAATGCCTCAAGCTAACCCAAGCCAATAAGTTGCCACCAATTCAATTGGCGGCCATCACTAGGAGCATTTCCACCCCACCCTCTCCACATAAAAAAATAAAAAAATAAAAAATAAGGGCAAAACTGACCGATATGCACTTATCCAATCCAGATCAATGTTGATATCGATATCAGCAGATACCGAAATGTTCATGAGTTGGTTGGGTTTATGAGTTTTACCTTCTCTCTTTACTTTGGAAAGATGAAATTGGAAGTTGAGATCCATGGCGTCATTGGTAGGCAAAGATTGGAATATATCCCACCCACTTTTCAGCCAAAATTTTCACCCAACTTAGCCAACTCGATCCCTCAATATTTTTTCTGTGATGAACTCCCTTTATTTATGAGATATTTTCGACATTTTCAGAAATCTTACTATACGTTTTTGAGATCAAGTCTTCGTTTAACCAAGGTGATGATTCACCAACGGTAATGTGTTTTGACTCGGGGTTGATCATTAATTCTCACCTTCTATCATGGTTTAAGATATTAAAATTGGTCATAGATTGGACTCGACCTCTATGGATCCCATTCGAATCTGATTAGGCCAGGATTGACAGAAATACCCTTGATTATCTTTTAAAAAAAGAAAAGAAAAAAGAAAGAAAGAGATTTTTACCTTATCACCCTTCTTCCATACTGACTCAGCCAACTGTGATACAATACTAACCAGGAGATCTGATCTGCTTCCTCAAACCGTGCCGTCTTATTGTTCATGGTCTGAAATGTGAACTTGCCCTTTTACCTAAAAGAAAATACCCTTCCATTGGGTGTGGAGAGAAACCGGTTCCTATATGTATATATATATATATATATATTTTTTTTTTTTTTTTTTTTTTTTTTTGAAATTCAGGCCCAGTACTGCAGTCCAAAGTTCAGTTTGTTAAGAAGGGATCTGGCATCCTTCGTCAGTCAGCCAGGTCTGGTTTGGTTCAGGTAGACCCACATTTGGACGCTGTTCTTTTCTGGATTAGAAGATGTTATATATCCTTTGTTCCAACCTTTCCCATAATAATGATAATAATAAAAAAAAAATAATACCTTTGATTCTTATATAAAACTGGATAGACTCCATAAAATAGGTCTTGGGCAGCCATACTTGCAATTATCTATGATTAAAGGATAAAATTTATGGCTGAAAATAGTCCCTTCAAGGATTGGTTAGACTAGTGATTGAAGATGAACTTAAACTAATCACAAGTAGGTTGCACAATGCATCTATGTCAAGTACCATGCGATTGGACAGCTTTTAGTGTGGAAGCATAGAAGATTTTGAAAGATAGTTCGACCTTGGTGAGCTCCAATTGTCATTTTACACCATCAATATGTAAGAAAAAAATAGAGAAAAAATGCTCCCTAATCTAGAGGGTGTATATAAACATCAACAAGCGAATTTTTTAGGTTTCACAGGAATGGAGACGTTATTTCACCACCCTTTGTGTCTAAGCGCAAGGACATACGACCAAGAAATATTTATTTCTCCAAATATAATTTTTTCATAAGATAGTGGTTTCCAGTCGACATCGGTGGCCTTAATTAGCTACAATTCTGACATAAACCAAACACAAAGTACTAGCTAACATTATTAAGGAAAGCATTCTTACGTGATTGATTATGTAAGTGGCTTTATTATATAATACCATTATTGAAAAATAAAAAGGGAGAAGGAAGAGGCCATTTTTATTTTTCATTTTTTTGGGTAAGAGGACGAGGCCATTGAAAACTGAAAAGAGAGACCGAATGAAGGGATATGGAGGATCCTCGAAAACTGAAACACTTTTTATGAATTGTAAGGTCCTGACAAGGAATTTGAAGAATGATACAACAAAGAGTTCCAAAGGTAATTAGAGTCAAGATAGGTAGGAGCATGATATATCCCTAAGATAAGTTTGGCCTTCTCTCTTTGAAAAAAAAAAAAAGATATCATCTAAACAGTAATTTGGTTGACTGAGAGAAGTGGAGCGAGGGGTCCAGCCCTTCACGCCAGGAAAGAGTGAAAGACTAGTCTATCCAAATGGACCCAAGAGCTTCTTCACTCACTGACTCAACACTCACCTTGTCTTTCAAAGGTATCAATCTTGGATTCAGACTTGAATGAATTCCTGTAATTTGATGTGTGTGTCTAGAAAGAGAGAGAGAGAATAATGCAGCCAATAAGGAATGCCCAAAAGCGAAAACATTAAAGGGGGCCCTTGAGCCCTTCCCTTCCATTTTCATGCCTTTTTCTTCACTTTCAGTGGCTTTTAGCTGTAGCTGTTAGTCTCTTGAAAGAGCAATCTTATTTCTCAAAAAAAAGAAAAAAAAAATCTCATTTCTTAAAGATGGTGGTGTCACAGACTCACAGCAAAGGACTCCTGAGGATATATATTGGATAAAGACTCACAAGGAGAGTTCCCTCAAACAAACAATAATTAAGGAAAATTTTACCCAAAAAGAAAATTTAAGGAAAATAATATCACACTTTGTGGTACGCTACTTCTATGAACTTCTAATGAGATAATTTTACGGGAATTTAAGGACAAGTCGTGGACTCCCTGATCACACGCCCCTATGCACAGACACAAAAGTGGCAAAAAGACTATCCTAACCCCCTGTTAGATGCATGCACTTCACCTGATTGGTCCTCACATGCAACCAAATACAATCACAGCCTTAATATGAATGACTGGTTTAGATCATGAGCCTTTTACTTTTCAACAAAATAAAATATTGAGCTTTTTACCCCTACATATGTTGGTAGATGTTAACATTTGGTTATATAATCTTTCCATTCAATTATAATAGATAAGGAACCATATGGATTAGCCATATGTCAAAATTGTACCTAGTGCATATTGTATGATTGCTAATGCCATTACTGATGTTAAGCCGAAATTTACCACATGAACATATTGATTTCACTAGGAACAAGACAACCATTTGTTTCATTTAATAAAAAATAACATCTTATAGATGTGTATAAAAATTGACACCATATTTTGATTGTCCTTTATTTTATTCTTGAAATATTAAAATTCATGACAAAATAAGATTTTTAAAAATAATTTATCATAATGCTATTATAAAAAATTATCATCATTTTACATATTTTTCAAATACGCGTTTGAATACAATTTTTTAAAATAAATTATATTATACTAAAATAAATAAATAAAATAAAATAATAATTTTTTTGATGATATTTTCCATCATCTTCTCCTTTTGCATAATCATCTATTCCTTCTCTTCAACGTTGACTTTACTTTTTTTTTTTTTTATTTAACATTGAGATCATTAATGCTGAAAACAGTATCGACCCTGTCCAAAGTTGACAGTTTGCCTCTTAATTCGAGAGGTGGTTCTGTTCATGTAGACTTCTCTACATACCAATTGATGCGACAGCTTAAATTGATCTATATACCTAGCCACTATATGATATAACTCCCTCCAACCTCATGTATTTATCAGATACATCCTTATATATGCATTAACATGATCATCCCATTCCAACATGTTATGGACCACAATTTATCTGAAGCCATATTAGCATTAATTGAGAAAAAACCGTTCCTTTCTCTTCAGTAATGATGTCCATCCATGCTTTCCACATCCAGAACTTGAAAGTAGTGTTTGGCAAGGTGCAAAAAAAAATACGGTAGGAAAGCTTTATACAAGAACAAAAAAATCACAAACATTTGACAATTATAAGCATCTGAGGTGAAGAGGGAGTCTCCCTTTTATTAAAAAAAAAATAATAAAAAAACAAAAGGAGAGAGTCTCTTCATCTAAAGTGATTTTATATTATGATGGGACAGGTTTCTTAGAATAGTAAAAGACTTTTGCTCATGTCAATGGAAGGATTAAATTATAGAAAATTTTCTCTTCATTGTGGGTAGAAAGAAACTCGGTCATAATTTTTTATTCAAAATTTTCTTGCAAATAATTAGAAAATGAAGTAACTAGAACAAAAGCATCATTCGCATCATAGTCTTTTGTTCCATATAAATGATATGCCGATCACAACAGGAGTTGAGTCATACATATCTATTAAAAGAAATCTTTAGCATAGCAATTGGAAATAATTTTGAACGGAAAAGAACTTTGTCCGGGAGCATGCATGACCTACATTAAAGCTTTCATGTGTCTATCTCTCTCCATTGATGATTTGATTCTATCATTATAAAACTTTTTTTTTTAATATAAATACTAAAAAAACTAGTTTTCGTATCAATAACCAATCCAATGAGGCCCAAAATCACTCATTTGTATAGTTCATAGAGCACACTCTCCATATGTTTAGCAAATGATGATCCCTATTAGTGAGTGTTTCACTGATTTGTATCCCAATCAAATAGCTACATGGTGTATCTTATTCTTATGATGTGAGTCATGAATATATACTTGGCTTTTTTTTTTGTGGGTACTCATATTGAGTCATTAGTAGTTGAAAAAGAAGCATGTTTTTCCCTTTTGTGTGATTAGTCTTTGCAATGTTGCCCACCTTACAACAACAATAATCCAGTCTTATCCCAATTAAATTGGGTAGGTTACATGGATCCAAATTGACATTCATATTCTTAACACAATTTTAAGATTCATTATCAAATAGGTTGCATCGATATCAATTGTGATCAATACTAATGCTTCACAGATAGAATCGACTAATAAGATATAAATATGATTTTCTTTAAAAAAAGAAAAATATTGTTTTGTTCTAGAATCAAGCTAATATGTATCAATTCCGATATCAATAGTAACCAATACTAAATGTCTAAATCTATGTATTATTTACTATACATCCACAGTTCACATGTCACATAAATAACTTTTGGAAGCCTTTCGGGATTGTTGATTGGTTGTTTCCTTTCTCTTTTTCTCATAAAGCAATTATTGATTTTTTTTTTTTTTTTTTTTGATTAGTTTGATGATGCATATATAGTCGCATACCATCATTTAGTAAACTTGAAAATAGCATTATTTTCTACCAATTAAAAAAAAACAGCATTATTTGATTCTCTTTAATGATTGGGAGAAGTAGTGATCAAATGCCAAGACAAAATTAGCATTCCAATAAGCTTCAACAATTATGTCTTAAGTGAATAACAATACATAATCATTGCGTATGCTCTTCTATGATTGCTTCTAAAATGTATAATATCTATAATGCAAAAGAATCCAGTGTGCAAATTCTATCCCACACCTTCTTACGTTTCATGTCATCAACTCCACACTCTCTCCGGTCTCCACCCTCTCTTGTTTACCAAAAAAAAAAATGTATATATGCCTATATGGGGCATTTTAATGTGGAGAGAAGGAGAGTGGATATTTTTTTGGTAGAACCATGTATACAAAATTCTATTGATGGAAAACCTCTCCATTACATATAATCACCTTTTGTTTTGTTATGAAAATTTCTAGGTTGATATTCTTCTAGAGGAAAATACACTACCTAACTGCACCCCCTAACCTAGACACAGAGGTGATGTAAGACCATTATGCCCCTGGTTGGTTCTCATATTAGTGCAATGACCCCATGATCAAGTAGCGACCCCCAACCCTTCTTTTTAAATGTGAGAATAAAGGTTACTTTATGATCAATAGAGATAAATTCATCTTGATTATCTATCATACTTTATCCAAGTTGAAGAGATAATTAGACACTCCTCCCGTGTGCATGCTACTACTACTATGGACTTTTTAAGTCAATAAGTCCGGCACTCTTGGCCCCCCCCTTTTGGTCCAATCGTGTCTTATTTCCCCTTTTTGCTATGTTTGTTCCATTGCAAAAAATTCCGTGCAAATGATATTTTTTTCTTACATAAAAATTTCCCTCAATGGAACATATTTCGACTTTCTTAATTCATCTTAAACAAACAATCAAACAGTGAAAATTCAGTTTCATGGAAGAAAAAAAAAATTAGTTTTTATTTTTTCATGGGACAAAGTTTTCTATTCGAAAATGTCTCCAATGCTACAAACATATGAGGTGAAAATGACCATCCTACCCCTCCTAGATACGTGCACCCCTATGTCTGACGCAGGAATGCTACCGGAGAGAAAACACCTGCCCTTCTTCTCTTTTCTTTGGCCTCCAAAAGTTCAGGACTTTGCTTTCCACGGGAATTAGAACACGGGAATTAGAAGCATATCAGATACGGGTTATGCCCATATCCATATCCGATCAATAAAATAACTGTAGCTCACGTTCAGGCCACTATCTTTCAACAGCAAAGCGGCAGTTGATTTGACAGTTGGTGGAGGAAAAAGAAAGGAAGACCCAAAGGGCTAAGGAGTAAGGACTGTTGGAGATTTGTGAATTGTGATTGAACCGTGTGGGAAAGAAAAGAGAGATTCCCAGTCCCACTAATGAAAGTGGTCCAACTTTTCCACTCGAAGCTTTGCCTTCGAAGGTTAACATTCCTTGTGGAAATCATAACGTTCAAGACCAGAAACATCTGAAAAGAACGAAAAGCACTCATAGCCCTCGTCTCCAAATCCCTAATTCATGGCCCAGCGAGCAACAATGGCGGAGATTACCCATTCGTAAGTCGTATCTACCAACCTTTCTCATTTACTCCGAATAAAGCAGAAGCTGTAGCAGTAGCAGCAGAGAAATTTGAATTATTTTTTCATCTAGTAAATGAAAAAAAGGACAATGATTATGATTATTAGGTGGAAGAGTTCTATAAGGAGAAGCAGGAGAATTGATCAGAAGAAGAAGAAGAAGAAGAAAGAAAGAAAGAAAGAAGAAGAGGAAGTGAAGTTGATGTTGTAAAGCGTTCGTTGACTCTAAATTCGATTTGGGTTATCTGGATTTTGGCCTTTTGGGTTGTGACTTCTCTGACAGCCACCTTCGCCTACCACCCACCACCAATTCATCAGCTCTCGAGCTTCTTGCCCTTTTGAATGAAAGGTCTCCATCTATCTTACTACTTTATCTCTTCCTTAAATGCTCCATCCTTACCTTAGGGCTTTGTAATTCACTCTCATTTGGCTTCCTTGCTAGTGCCCAGTTCAGTATCAATCCCTTTAATCTAATCTCTTTACTTTCAATAACTCTCTCTTTCTTTTCCCAACCTTGTGGGTATTGTTAGTTTTAGATAATTTAATTTTGTTTGGGCTTCTTCCTTGTCTTGTTCTTACTGGGAAGAGCTGGATTCCATTTCTTCTTGAATCAAGAAATGTCTGATTTTGATTGTGATAGATACGTTCTTCTTCTCTCCTTTTTGGGTAATTTAGACTGCCTTCATTTAATTCAGTTGCGGTGTGTCTTCCTGTGTTGAATTGGGCTTTGTATAGGCATAGTCTGCTCTTGTATTAGTTATATGATTTGGTTTCCCTCTATTCAAACTGGTTTTGATCATTTTTATTGCTCCTGCAAGCTTGTGACTGCAGTGCTGGTTGTATTGCTCTCAGGTGTTGATTCTAGACATGTTTGTTAATGAGATTTTTCCCGTAGAAGCCCCTTATCCTGCGTTCATGTTGCCCTTCAATCCTTTCTTGCTACTGGTTCTATCCTTGAAGATGGAAGGGTTAACACCATATACCAGGGGAAGCTCAAATTGCATTCATCCTTATAGTGGTTTCATGTTATTCAACTCATAACATTGCTTGACAGTTTATAGCTCAACAAGTCGAGAATCTTATTGCTTTTCCTCCTCTGTTGATTGACAGTTTGTTCCTCTCCTGCTTTTCTCCTCCTCTGCTTGTTCGAGGGAAAGTCATGAGATGGCAACTCGTAAGGCTTTTTCTCCCATCGATAGTCATTTTCAGTTGATATTGGTGATCTCTTACTGCTTTATCTTTGTTAGATCACTAAATGAAGAGGGGAATTCCCTTCTAGAGTTCAAGAGCAGCCTCATTGATGAGAATGACAATCTTCAAAACTGGAGTCCATTGGATCCAACTCCTTGCAGTTGGAGTGGAGTAGGGTGTACCATTTCTAAGGTAACTTCCATAAATCTCCACAAATTCAATTTGTCTGGGAATCTGTCTCCCGTGGTCTGTAAGCTCTATTACCTAACTGTGTTAAACATGTCGAGCAATTTCATCTCAGGTCCTGTTCCTAAGGAAATGGCTTACTGCCTGAACCTGTATGTTCTAGACCTTAGCACAAATAGGTTCCATGGGGAAATACCCCCCGAGCTCTGTGGGTTGTCCAGACTAAGAAAGCTCTTTCTGAGTGAGAACTATCTGTATGGTCAAATCCCTGCTGAGATTGGAAACTTTATGTCTCTTGAAGAGCTTGTCCTTTACAGTAATAATCTGACAGACACTATCCCTTCATCAATTAAGATGTTGAAAAAGCTTAGGATTATCAGAGCAGGTCGGAACTTTCTCTCAGGTCCAATACCAGTTGAAATCAGTGAATGTGATAGCCTGGAGTTTCTAGGGTTGGCTCAGAATAGACTAGAAGGTTCTTTCCCTGGGGAGCTTCAGATGCTTAGGAATCTCACTACATTGATTCTTTGGCAAAACCATTTATATGGCGAACTTCCTCCTGAGCTTGGGAATTTCAGTAGCCTGGAGTTGCTTGCCTTGAATGACAATGCTTTCAGTGGAAGCATACCAAAAGAGGTTGGGAAATTGTCCCAGCTAAAAAGGTTGTATCTCTACACCAACCAGTTGAATGGGACAATTCCAAGGGAAATTGGAAATTGTGAAAGTGCAGTTGAGATTGACCTTTCTGAAAATTTGTTAACGGGGTTGATTCCCATGGAGCTGGGTCAGATTCCAAATTTACACTTGCTTCATCTTTTTGAAAACCTTCTGCAAGGAAGTATTCCGAGGGAGCTTGGGAAACTGGGATTGCTTAGGAGTTTAGATCTGTCCATCAATAATTTGACAGGTCAAATTCCTTTAGAGTTTCAGAATCTTACCTTCTTAGAGAATTTGCAACTCTTCGACAATAACCTTGCTGGTACCATTCCTGTCCGCATTGGGGCTAACAGCAATCTCTCTGTTCTTGACATTTCTGAGAATAGATTTGTAGGTGGCATACCGCCACAGCTTTGCAAGTCACAGAAGTTAATGTTTCTGAGCCTTGGGGCCAATAGTTTATCTGGTAACATTCCTTATGGGCTAAAAACATGCAAGTCTCTAGTACAGCTAATGTTGGGCGACAACCAGCTTACTGGAAGTCTTCCTGTTGAAAATTCTGGACTGCAAAACCTCTCAGCCTTAGAATTGTATCAGAACCGATTTTCTGGGCCAATATCCTCAGAAATTGGCAAGCTTAAAAAGCTAGAGCGGCTCCTGTTGTCAGACAACTATTTCTTTGGTCAAATACCTTCAGAAATTGGAGAATTGGTGCAGCTTGTTACCTTTAATGTCTCATCTAACCTACTCTCAGGGAGTGTTCCTCATGAGCTTGGCAACTGCTCAAAGCTTCAGAGGCTTGATCTGAGCAGGAATCAGTTCACTGGTAACATTCCAGAAGAGCTTGGCAATCTGGTGAATCTGGAACTGTTGAAACTATCTGATAACAGACTGAATGGAGCTATACCACATACTTTAGGCAGTCTATCTCATCTCACAGAGTTGCAAATGGGAGGAAATTATTTGTCCGGCAATATACCCACTGAGCTGGGTCAACTTATTGCTCTGCAGATTGCTCTCAACATCAGCCACAATGCACTCTCGGGAGCAATTCCAGACAATTTGCGAAATTTGCAGATGTTGGAGTCACTATACTTGAACAACAATCAGCTGGCTGGTGAAATTCCTCCTTCCATAGGTGACTTGTTGAGCTTAATGGTTTGCAACCTTTCTAACAATAACCTGGTGGGAACTGTGCCCAATACCCCTGTTTTCCAGAGGATGGATCCCAGCAATTTTGCTGGAAATAATGGTCTATGCAGGTTGATGTTAAACTCTTGCCATTCGTCTCTAGTTCCATCTTTCACTCCACACCCAAGCTGGATAAAGGGGAGTTCATTGAAGGAGAAAATAATAACCATTAGTTCAGTGACTGTTGGATTAATTTCCTTGTTTCTTACAGTGGGCATTTGTTGGGTCATGAAGCGCCAGGGGCCTGTTTTTGTTTCGCTTGAAGATCAAATTAAGCCTGACATGTCTGACGATTATTATTTTGCCAAAGAAGTTTTTACGTATCAGGACCTTTTAGAAGCTACTGGTTATTTCTCAGAGAGTGCAATTATAGGGAGAGGAGCTTGTGGAACAGTTTACAAGGCTACCATGTCCGACGGCAAACTTATTGCTGTTAAGAAGCTGAAGTCCCGTGGAGAAGGGTCTAATGTTGACCGCAGCTTCCGCGCTGAGATATCAACCCTGGGAAAGATCAGCCACCGCAATATTGTGAAGCTCTATGGTTTCTGCTACCACCAAGACTCTAACCTTCTCTTTTACGAGTATATGGAGAATGGTAGCCTAGGAGAGTACCTCCACGGGAACGGGCATAACTTCCTGCTAGATTGGAATACTCGGTATAAAATTGCTCTTGGGGCTGCAGAGGGTTTATGCTATCTCCACTGCGACTGCAAACCTAAAATAATTCATCGTGATATCAAATCCAACAACATTTTACTGGATGACACTCTGGAGGCTCACGTTGGAGATTTTGGCTTGGCTAAGTTGATGGACTTTCCATACTCCAAATCCATGTCTGCTGTTGCCGGTTCTTATGGCTACATTGCCCCTGGTGAGACTTTATCACTTCAGCTTTTATTCCCTTCTTTATGCATTTTCCACTCCTTTCTCTCTCTCTTCATTTCTATCTGCCATCTGACTATCTGTTGTTTTTACATTTCAGAGTATGCTTACACAATGAAAGTCACTGAGAAATGTGATATCTACAGCTTTGGGGTTGTTCTGCTCGAATTAATTACTGGAAGGTCACCTGTTCAGCCCCTTGAACAAGGAGGGGACCTGGTAACTTGGGTAAGAAGATCAGTACAGAATATGGTCCCAACATCCAATATTTTCGATCAACGGCTAGATCTGAGTTTGAGGAGTACAGTTGAGGAGATGTCTCTAGTGCTCAAGATCGCCTTGTTCTGTACAAATACAACACCATTAAATAGGCCGACTATGAGGGAGGTAATCGCAATGCTGATTGATGCCAGGGAATCATCATACAACTCTCTGTGTTCACCAACATCAGAAACCCCTTTAGATGAAGAGGCTGATTGCTGAGGTTAGAATCGTTCTCTACTTCTATCAATATTTGACCCATCTATTGTGTTTTACGAATATGCTAGGATTCATTCAGGAACCTGGGTTTTGATGGGGTTCTAGATAGATTTTGGTGTGAAATATCAATTTTTGTGCTTGATTTGCCTAGCAGAATATGATAGCTCAATTGGTTTTCATTTAATTATAGATTAACTTGGATGACATTTATCTTTAAGATTCCGCATAGTATTTGTTCATTGTGCACCGGATAATCAGTGGTGTCCTGTAATTGTACACCATGTAGACTATGGACTACCTCTTGTTCTGCTTCTCCCCTTGCGACCTAGTTCTGCAAGGTTATCTCTAACCTGGCCTGTCTAAGATCAGAATTCCTGTGGGACATCTGCATCTGCACCTTATTTCTTGATTTTCAATTTATATACAGCACCATTGCTATTATATTTACTTTTTCTTGCCACCTGAAAATACTATTTGGTTTGTGTACTGTAGCATCAAAGTCCATTAGGTTTTTATAAAGATGGACCCATCTTAATTCGTCAACAGATTAGGAGGTCATTTTTCTATTCCAACAAAGAAATAGAAATCATTTCATAAAATCCCATGACTCAAGAGATGACTCAAGAGATAAATCCACCATAAAGTATCCCGATCCAATATCAAATTCTGGCTTATTAAATAATATAGTTCCAAGTGACAACCTAGTGCAGCCTACTTAAATTCACTTTTACAAAATGTAAGGTCAGAGTGCAACTAAAAATATTAAGTTCCATTTTACTTAATAAAAGAATTATGTAAAAAAAATTAAAAGAAAAAAGTGTACCATATTCAGCCATGACACATCGACTAGGTCAGGGTCCTAGAAATTAATGATGTTTTTTATTTCTTCTTAAGGGGGAAAAAGAGAAAAATGGGGAAAGGAAAGCCCAATGCATGACCAAAATAAAGCACACTGTCATATGTGAGGGTTTTGGAGATCTGGAGGGATCTGTCTTCATCTCTTCCATGTTCTGGTTTATCTTAAATCATTGGTAATGTTTTAATTAGAAGAAAGGAAAAAGAGAAAGAAGTGAAGAACTTCAACTGAACATCTTCTTTATATAATACTTTATTTGTGACCTTGTATTTAAATATGCCTATTCTGTTCAGATGTATAGACATTTTTTTTTTTCAAAAAAAAAAAAAAAAAAAAAAACAATTTACATAGCAGTTATGTTACTTTTCAAGCATCATATTGTGTAATATAGTGAAAGAAGCCGCATACTTGAGTGGAAGTTTTCATTCTGCTAGTCAGCAATGTACTCGCCATGTTCCTACCTCAACGGCTGGACCCATCCAGTTGAACAAAGCAAAACTGCTATTCGAAGACTTGTCTAATAATTTTTCTTTTTTAAGTTCATTGTTTGCAAGGTATTTCATTTAGTTTCTCGTGTTATTTCCCCAATACTTGATCACATAAATAATCAAGGTCCAGGGTCCTGCCTGCAGTCTTATCTGGAAGGACTGTCAGTCAACATTCTGGATTTGTTTTGATGGATGACATGGATCTCATGATTCTGTAATCCAACCTGCAGACTTGAACTGACATGAATTCTACAAACTCTATGAAGAGCTGTATAAGACCTTGAGTTGTTCCCATGCCCCTTTTGACAACTAAATAATGTAAAATCTAGGACTACGATATACTCTAGAAACTGATTTAAGCATTTCATCTAAGGGGTTTTTGGTTGAGGCAACCATTATGGCAATTCCTCTTCCCCAAGGCTGCAAAGCCTGTTCATGTTTGATCAACTTTTTCTCTCATAAGCTTCAGCTGTAAGTGTTTTGGCCAAAATGCAATTTTACTAATTGAAAAACTTTCCACCATGAGCATTTCCTGTTAGATTCAACTGGATCAACTCCTAATATAGTACCCAAAATGCAATTTTACATCATCTCAGCCTGCAAAAATGTTGCATTTCTGATCAATGACTTTTCTTCTTCTTCCTCTTCTACTTTTTATTGAAATTCTGATATGTGACTCAGTTATTGAATCAGAAACGACTCTTAACTCCCAACCAAGTTTACATGTGAGTTCTGTGTGCTACTTCAACTCCTATGCATCAATGGGATTCAGTTTGCTAGAGAGAGAGAGGGAGATTGTTTCTCATGCACTTGCTTCTTTAAATTTGTGCAGGACATGGGGAGCCATAGATTATACCTTACTCAGTGGTGAGGAGCATGCAATAAAGATTTTCACCTCTTAGTGGTATCTACCGACTCTGTGCAACCCATCTCTCCTGAGATGTGGCTTCATAAGTAGAAACAATCTAGTTGTATTTCTTCCATATATACAAAGAGGTGATGTTTCAGTCTAAACACCTCCCCCCCCCCCCCCAAGGGAAAAAAGATTAATAAGCAGATTGCAGAGCATGTAACTTCCATCCACCATTTGGAAAACCTCGATAGAAGTTGTCCATGGCGAAATATCATTGGAAGTTTTGAACTTGTGTATGCATTCACCATCGTTCTTAAAATGCAAATGGTCTACTGGGAATCTATTGACTGCCATTGGTGTCTATAATCCATTAAAGGTGGGGAGAAAATTCCCACTGTTAACACTGAATGATATGTTTTTGGTTCATTTTGAATATGCTATTTCCTATTCCATGAAGACCCTGTTTGTTTTGTTAAAATTTTCCCTGCAAATGTTTTACATCATTTTTTTTTTTACATCAAAATAATAGTACAAAATTCATATTTTGCAAGAAAATTTATTTCTGTAACTTTTCACATCAAAACAAATATAGTTTGGAGGAAAACTATCATTTACTTGAAAAATAGCATTTGGGTCAATCATGGCTCATATTGGAGATAATGGGACAGCAACATTGTCTCTATTGAGGAGAGTATAATATTAGCAGGCCAGAAGAAACACTAATTGCTACGTTTTTGAATCCCCAGGCTAGATTTCCACTTCCAAGGAACCGAAAACAATGTTTTTTTTTTCAGCCTCAGTAAATAAGATTATCAACCTTTCTATAATTTTTTTATTGGGAAGAATTTTCTATGAGTGTAGTCTTTGCTCCAAAGGGAGTTAAATGGAATGTAAAAGAAAGCATTAACCGGGGTGGGAGTTTTTGCCTTTATTGGGGGTAAGGTGGACGTTTCATTCCCTTTTGAGTCTAGACACAAGTGCCACGCTCCTAGAAAGAATCCTTTTTTGGACATTTCATCTCCTTTCGTGTAAGTGTTAGTCAGCTTGGTTATAATTTATCAGTTGGGTTCTTAGTCTGTTCCATCTGTAATAGACCCAAACTGAAAGAATCCTTTTTTGGACATTTCATCTCCTTTCGTGTAAGTGTTAGTCAGCTTGGTTATACTTTATCAGTCGGGTTCTTAGTCTGTTCCATCTGTAATAGACCCAAACTGAAACCCACAGTAAATTTTGTTAGTGAATTTCATCCTCTTAGAGCTTATATTTTACTTAAGTACTAATATATTTTTTTTTTCTGTGAAAAATACAATTAAAAAAATTTCAACTTCTACTTTGACTATATCATGTATTCATGTGTCTCACATCACCTTATATCAACTTCATTTCCAAACGTAAAAAAAAAAAAACCAATGCTTCTTAGGCATGAGGGTACCCTTACTTACACCTCTAAAAAAATTTATATATGTTTTCAAGAGAAAAAAACATCCCCACAATGCCTGAATGCGGGTTTCATCATACACCTTCTAATATAATGAGTCATGGGGCCCACTAATGTTCCCTTTGTTTTGATCCATGTGGATGGTATCATTCTCTATACCGCCATTGGTGTGGCATACATTCTTTTCCCACTCCGATGTTGTGGGGAACCCTCTCTGTTGTGCATTTGGACAAAAAGATTCCCAATAGTCTATGGTCCGGGGAATATTTGAAATTAACAAAACTTGATTGGATACCTGGATCCACTGGATCATCAATAAATGGGCCAGAAAAGATCCAATAACCGGCCCATTTTTTTATTATGGACATGTAATATGCATTCCACATCCCGCTCCACTGGACGGTTTACCTTATAAAGAAGAAAAGCCCATAATTGGGGACTCTATATTTTGGAAAGCCCAATTATATTCCCCTTTAGCTGTTCAGCATTACCCTTACCCATCTTTATAGCCCATGCAGGCTGTTCACCGGTGAACCGGTTGCTCAATTGAGGAGGACATGTGCTTTGACAACCTCCTATCGCCGGTTTCCTTCCATATCTCATCGTAGGAACCGGCACAAAAATTTTAACCCTAGGTACCTATCACGCCGAGGTTTCATTAGTCAGAAGACTCAAATAAGTTCAGTAGCGGCGTCAGCGACTCATCTGCCCTAGGGTTTGGGGTTTTTGCTGCCTTCTCCCTCTCTGCAGGTAAGGTTCCTCCCAGGCTTTTTGGCTTTTGCGCTCTTTCGAGTTTTTCGTTTCCTGGTGCTTCTGTTATCTCATATCTGTGTTAGGGTTTTTGCCTTTTTCGCTCGTTCTTTCTTTCGTTCGTTCGTTCGTTCGTTATACAGGTATGCATCTTGCCAGGGTTCACGTTTCCTGGGTTTTTTATTTTTTTGTTGAGATTAGGGCCCAAATTCTCTGTTTAGACTTGTCGGCAGCTGCAAAATTCCAGCTTCTTATTGTTTCCCTATTATGTATTTTTTTATTTTTCTATGCAATCTGCTTGTTGGTTGTTCTGTAGATGAATGCATATTTCCTCCCTCTTGTCTCTTTGTCAATTTCAACTTCCTTGCCCCGTCCTTTTTTGCCATACACCATTACCCAAGTTCCCCTGTTCGTACTTGTGTTCATGTTAGCTTAGTCGAATTTCTCCTCGGTGTGTAGCATATCTGAGTGTGGTAAAAACACGTTCTTGGTTGGGAAACTTGGGATTCATGCTGTTATACTTTATGGTTCCTTTAGCATTGAGGCTGTGAGGCTCTATATTAGTTTTTTCCCTATTTTCCCTCACTCCCTCTCTCTGCTATAGGCTACCTATAGGTTTTGCAATCGGGCTTTGCTGCCTTTTGTGCTCTGGTAGAAGTGTTGGTTTGGGTTTTCATTATATGTTTACTTATGCGTGTTAAGGGTTTTTTAATACTCATTGGTATGTATGTTTTGTATCCAGGAATCATCTTTCTTTCACTTTCAAATACCCATTGTCTGGTATGGGCGAGACTGGCAAGCGATCCCGTTCACAGAGGGATAGGGAAAGAGATAGGGATAGGGATAGGGATAGGGATAGGGATAATGATGGAGACGGTAAACACCAGAAGAAACGGGCAACGAATAAAGAAGATTCAGGGGATGGTGAGTTGATTGTATATCGCATCCTCTGCCCAGACAGCGTTATTGGAAGTGTGATCGGTAAGAGCGGGAAAGTAATAAATTCCATTAGACAGGAGACACGGGCAAAGGTTAAGGTTGTGGACCCTTTTCCTGGATCTAAGGACAGGGTTATCACAATATATTGCTATGTTAAGGACAAGAGTGATGTGGAAGTTGATGACGACGATGATGACATGGAGCCTCTCTGCCCTGCTCAGGATGCTTTCCTCAAAGTGCATGCAG
The DNA here is from genome assembly GCF_013358625.1 of Macadamia integrifolia. Taxonomy (NCBI): domain Eukaryota; kingdom Viridiplantae; phylum Streptophyta; class Magnoliopsida; order Proteales; family Proteaceae; genus Macadamia; species Macadamia integrifolia. The sequence continues at coordinate 2,763,769 of NC_056569.1, forward strand.
CCATTGCTAATGCATTGGCTATTGTTACAGAATCTGACAAGAAACGGAAAGATAAGGAGGAAGCGCACCTTCTTGTACCCACTAGCCAAGCAGCGAATATTATCGGCAAGTCTGGGGCAACTATCAAGAAGTTAAGAAACAAGACAAGGGCAAACATCAAAATTAACCCAAAGGACACGAATGACCCCACTCATTCATGTGCTATGGACTTCGACAACTTTGTTCTGGTAAGCAAACTCTTAAAATTTTGAGCTGATAGTTGAAATATGCTTGTATGTAAGTTTGCTTACAGAAACTACCCTGTTAAACTTAAGTCAAGTTGTGAGCAATAACAATTACAGTGAAGATATTTGTAAACAAATAAATCTATTATACCTTAAGGAGTCAGATCGTTGCAACATCAAGCTTTTCCTATGTTGAATGTATTTACAGTGTAACAATTGACTGTAGTATTAACTAGATTCCGGGATTTCTTTTTTTTTTTTTTTTTTTCCGGAACTCCCAGGATAATGGGATCCAGTTTTTCCAATTATTTTGAAATTGGGTTTCTATGTCTTTGCTTACATGTTGGATGTACAACAAAATTTATTCTTATTTAGTCAAATCATAAGTTATCTAGAGTATTTTTTTTTTTTCTTCTTTCAATTACTAACATTCTGTTAATGTATTATTTATGTTCTTATTAACGAGTTTTTTTGTGATAGACTTTCTTTAGTGTTTTTGTTGGCTGGTTTTATTTGTTTCAGAAATTTATGGTATATTCCATAATTCCATGGTGTTTGTTGATTTATCAATGTCTAACATCTTCTATTGTGTCTGTATACTTAGATTATCCCCAGACCTTGACTGGTTTCCCATGTGGATGGTAGCATTTGTGGAGTGCAAGTGGATTTATGTTGTCGGATTTTTTATGATCTTTCATTTAAAAATTACATATTAACTGCTTGAACAGTAAGGGACCTTGGACTTGGCTGATAATATGATGTAGAAGATGACTTGGGTTCTTTATGTAATAGAGGCTGTAATTTATATTGATTTCTATTGAATTTTTTATATGATTGCCAGAATTTCTAATAAATGTCTGACATCTTCTAATGTGTCTATGTTGTATACTCATGACTTCCTGTAGACCTTGACTAGTTTGCCCTTGTGAATGTATCATTTGTGGAGTGCAAGTGGATTTACATTGTTGGGTTTTTGTTGATCTTTTATTTAAGTTACTTCTTAACAGCTTGAACTGCGAGGGACCTTGGAGCTCTAGACAATGACTTTGGTTCTTTATGTAATATAGGGAGGACAGACTGCTTAATTTTATATTGAAAGTTTTGGTGTTATCAAAATGCATACTTGTATCCTAATTCCTACATCATAATTCATGTCACTGAATCCTTAACATTAAGTTCAAAACCTTTTGGTCAAAACTCCCATCTGTCTTCTTTTTTTTTTTTTTTT
>NC_056569.1:2766602-2767249 GCF_013358625.1 Macadamia integrifolia
CGGATATGGATCATGCTCCTGGAGCTACTTTAAGTTCACTTGAACACAGATTTCTGAAAATAGCTCTTACAATTTTTTTTGGTGAGTTTGTATAGCCACAATTTCCCACTATCATACCTCGATATGGTAGGTTGTATATGGCAGTTTGCACTTAAGGTAAGGTGGCTGATGGACACTCATGGCTGCTCTTTGGAAGTGCTGAGGTAATATAGATTTATCAGAGACCCTTCAGCAGCTTCATGTTGGCACTACATGAAGTGTGTCATGGGTGATGCAAATGCAGCTGTCTTGAGAACTTTTGAAATATCTTAATTTAAATATAAGTTAATGACCTCTATAACTTTAGGGTAAAAAAGCACCTAATGACCTTCAAGATTATGATGAGAGCTTTCAATTTAGGAGTTTCATTCTATGATGTATGGCACCTAATGACTACTCATTCTGAGATGTGAATGTTATGCGTTAGTTTAAAAGGGAATTTATTTATTTATTTATTTATTTTTTTTACAAAATAGTTAGTATTTGGGTACTGAAAATCTTGTGCGTGGATTATGCATGTTAAAGTCCCCAATATTTGGGTTAGCTTGTGAAATATTTTGTTAAAGTTTCCAATCTTTGTGTGTGCGTGTATTTTTTTTTTTTTTTTT
>NC_056569.1:2767269-2772491 GCF_013358625.1 Macadamia integrifolia
GGGGGGTGGGTGTTGTATTGTGCATGTGCATCCACATGGGGTATTGGCTAGGCAATGTAGAATTGTTTAAATATTGTGTAAAATTTTTGTTTGTTTCGATGATGTCTTTGCTGGATCTTGGTTTTGTGAAGGTGGGAGAGAATGGCTATGGTTCCTTGTCTTCATACTCATCAAAGCAGCTGTATGGAGGGTTTGTATTTACGAATATACAACTTCTATATGGGAGTTTGTTTTGTAATACACTTGTTTGACTTTGTGCTTTATACAATCCTTGCAGATTGCCACCACCGCCTTCAACCCTTGAGATGGTGATACCTGCAAATGCAGTGGGTAAAGTGATTGGTAAAGGTGGAGCAAACATTGCTAATATTCGGAAGGTGTGTCTTGTTTTTATCCTTCTAAAATGGAAATTTTCTGACTTCTTGTTGATTGATTACCTAAGGGCTTTAGGTTTTGCTACCCACCTTGTCAAAAGATAAAAACTCCATGATTATAATGACAAGAAGAATGAAATAACTTATAAAAATTATTGGGGTGAGAGATTTGGAGTCTAGCTTCTTGTCAATATAGTTTGTTTAATGGGAACAATGAAGGTGGTCTTGCTTCAACCTCTCAAGTGGAACTACTGGACACATTGTTTTGGGTATTTATTAATAAAGGGCATTGATATGGCAACTGACCTAGAGAAAAGGATGTGTTCCTTGCTTGCGTTGCGGCATACTGATAAAAGAAAGGTTTTGATACCATGGTTTTTGCAACTGTCAAAAAGTTCTTGAAGCATATAATTCTATTAACAGATGTTCCAGTTATTTGATTGTCATAAACATTGTGGATATTTTTCTATCTGCTAATCCTATCAATGTACACCGTGTTTATGACCATGCTGCTGTAAGTGGCTTCACTTAAAATATTTCTGATGTGCTCTGCAAAGATATGATTTTCTTATCTTTAGTCATAGTCTATCGTTTAAATGATGTTATTATAATTTTTGAAATACCGAAAAGGCAAAGTGGCCTGATTCTGGTTTAACCAGTTTTGACTGATTGAACTTTGGGTTTAGGCACGTCTCACTTTGCAGTTGGAAGAGTGATGTGGTAAATCTAACTTCTGGACTTCTAGGGAATGGTGTGGATTGGCTGTCAAATTTCACGCCCCAATTCAACTATGTACCATCTCATTTATGTGCATGTGATCCCCCTGGTTTTCAGCGTTTTGTTTTTTCCATTTGATGGACTGCGACCGGGCTGAAAGGCTAAAAGTCAGAATTTCCAGGGCTTGTCCATCATTTCCATGTGTAGGCTGCTGTCAACAGAAATACCTGTCTCTACCTGTCCACAATTTCAGCCCCATGTGAGCTGCTGTGTGGCATAACTGGCCAATAGGTCGCTGTACACCATTTCCATGGTCATCAACAAAAGACCTTTCCCTTGGAAATAACTAAAGAAGAGATGGGAAAAAAGAGCAAGCTATCAAACTGGAACAGGGTTTCTGTAGTTTGTAGAAAACCTTCAAATGCAGCCAGTTTTGTTCTATGAGCAGACCAAACCATAAAGGGTCTGATTTTGCTTGAACCTGGTTTATCCATTGGGTCCGGTCTTGTTTTGAACGTACAGGTCTAATATCTTCAGAAATAAAGTATTCTGTTTCAAGGCCTTTGTGCTATTTTGAGAAACTCTAAATGGACAAATCGCATGATGTATTGAAGAGGAAAAATTGATTATATTTGTGAAGTTCACCATTTTCTGTACAGTAGGTGATGATAGACGTAGCTGGGTCCATTTTATAGAGGAAATATAGATTTTGTTTTGTTCATCTTGCTGTTCAACTTTCAATAATTGTAAATATGTGACGGGGGATCAAGCATTGTTTAGAGTGACATAAATTATACAGAAATATATATTTTTTTTGTGGAAATTACAGAAATACGTTTAACCTATAATATGTAATATTGGAGGTTTATGGCTTCGTTTTAATTTTCCACAATTTCGGATGCATGGATGACCCATATAATCTGCTCAATTTTGGTTGAAATTTGACTGGTAAAATGGATATTGTGTCCTTTACAGCGGATTCATCCATTGTGTTTTGAGGTGGGTTAAATTTTGAACTTTACAAAGTTTACTAACCTTTCTGTATGTTATCAGGACCTGATATTGTTTGAGTTCTTTGGTTTCATAATTTGATGTTATTATGGTCTAATGCTTCTATAATATATTCCTTTATCTTTTTCTTAGTTTTAATTGATTGAATTGATTCTTTAAGACTGTTCTTTTTCATGTACCTTAAAATCAGCTTGATACAAGTATTATTTTCTTTCTGCCCCTTAATCATATTTTAATGTTTGTTTGCCAGATATCAGGAGCATTGATAGAGATTCTTGACTCGAAGTCATCGCGTGGTGATAGAATCGCCCAGATATCTGGTAGTCCTGATCAGAAGCGTTCAGCTGAGAACTTAATTCAGGCGTTCATAATGGCCACATGAGATTCTGCATCACTCCAGTATTTGAAGGTGAATTCTTATATTAGATACGGAGATTTCTTCCCCAGACGATTCCTCTCCATGTTTCCTTTAGGCGTTGCTCCAGAAGAAATTCAGTGTTCCTAGGCTTCTCCTACTGGAACTCTTATTCCCTTCATAAAAGAGCCTACTCAAGATTTATTGGCAGATTCACACTCAGTTTTTATTTTTTTTATTTTGTTGGGAGCTGAGCTTCTGTCTAAGTTGCTCAATCTTTTCTGTGTCTCCTGTTATCTTAGAACTGGAATAGGATCTTTCTTTCCTATTTTGGTATTTTATAGGATCTTTCTTTCCTATTTTGGTATTTTATCATGCCTTGTCTTTAACTAACATAGACCCCGTCTTATTTCCATTGTGCTGCTGTGCTCTTTATAGTGATGTTCACTCCAGTAATTTACTCTTTAATGACCGTGACTTGTTTCATTGCGACTCATAATAAATGTGTATGCTTTACTTTTCATATCGTTCAATCCTTGCCTTCAGCTTTTTGTGAGTAGGATCATTGCCTATCGATGATATACAGGGCAATGCGGCTGTGGTAGGTATCTTTTTCCTTGGTTTTCGCCTCATGGAATGAGGAATGCCAGCGTAGTTTGGGCCCTGAGAATCCTTGTTACTGCCGAGACTGATACCATGACATATTGGATTCCTTCCTTCTGTCGTTCTGCTTAAGGACTTGTCTCTTGAGCTTGGTTAGAAAGAAATCCTTCTGGATTTGAATGGTGGGGTTTTATGGCCTGGCATCTCAATCTTAACTTTGGTCTCTACATTTCTACTGGGTTCAATTATTCTTGCAGATTTTTATCATGAAGAGTCTTACTGTAGGACTCTTTACCTAGTTACCTAATCACTACTAGCACGTTGACTTCTGCAATTTCATTTGTAAATCGAGATCTGCAGTTTTACCTGGCTCAAGACCTGCAATTTCTCTGCCTCAATATTAGATGTAGTTTTATTCAGCTGCTTTTTCTTAGTTTTACTACCACATTTTCTGTATCTTTCCCTCACCCTCATTTTTTCTGTTTGCGACTTCCTTCAGCTGAAAATTCTTTGATATTTGAACTAGAATTGATGACAGTTGTTCTTGTTCCTGACTTTTATTTCCACCCCGTCTTGCCACTCCGTCGTTTTGATACTATACTAAAATGAGAAAAATGTTAATTGAAAAGATGTTTAGCGTGCCTTGTTTTTGTTGTGACATGCTCCAAGATTTGACACTTCTCATTCTTTCTTGACCACTCTACTTTAAATTCAGTAATGTCTGAACTAAAATTGACGATTCTTCTCTAAATCGAGACTTGACTCCACCCTTATTACAAAGCCAATCAATTTGGGACTTGGAAATACTATGCATTTAGCATGCCATCATTTATTGTCTTGAGATGCTCCAACAGTAGTTATTCCCAGATTCTTTGACTTCACTCAACTAACAATTCAGTAATGCTTGTTCTAGTTTCTGACATATCTCTACTCTTTTTTTTTTTAACCAAACCATTCACTTCTAGAGTTAAATGAACAAATACTAATTGAAAAGCTGATTAGTATGCTATAGTTTTTCTTATGACATGCTCCAGGAGGTAGCTTCCACCATCTTCTCCTTTTTTTTATCCCCTTGTATGGAATTTGATTGAAGCACTGGTTGGTATGCTTAAAATTGTATAATGCATACATACTATATCTCTAATTTTCTGAGGGTGTATCTTGATGAGTGGCTTTTCATCCTCTTTTGTTACCATATTAACTGTAAAGGAAATAGTGAATGAGCTTCAATTTTTTGCTGGTCACTGTCTCATTGTACAGGTGAGATTATGCGCACCCATTTTTATTGTTAAATATGTAATGGAGTGTTTTGCGTTGTCACCTGCTTTGTAACTGTTGTGTCTTTGTTATTTTAAGAACTGCTTTGGTGCTCGTGTTAGTGCACAAATATTTGGGCCTTTGGGGGGCACTATGTTGTCTTGAGGTCCATAGTGACCTACTGGGGTCGTCATTGGCAATGTAGAGGGTTTCATCTACTAAGATAGATTCCAACTTTTAATGGCAGATGGCAGGCTTAGTATGGGATGCCAATGTTTAGGTTACTAGAATTAATTTGTCCTTGTTTAGTATTGTTACAGACTCTTTAATTTAAGATTCTTAGCTTGGTCTCAATAAGCTACATCAGAATTTGATCTCCTTGTTTAGTAGGGAATTGAACTCCCATTGTTTTAGTGCACATGGTATTAGCTTGTGTATGGATTTGCTTCTCAAAATACCTATATGGGTTTTTTGGGACCTTTTTTGCCGTACTCTGTTCTAATACTGCAGATGTGGAGGTAATTCCTGTGTCATTTTGATCTCAGTATGGACAGGTACTTTGCTACGTATCAGTCATGTATCGGTCTTAGGTACCATTTGTACGCCGAAGCTGGACACTCGTTTGATTATCCTAGATTAGCCTTTCACTTACCAAAATACCCAACATTTATTTCCCTTGTTTTTAAAACAATATAACCACCCAACATGCAATGTTTTAAGTTGTGTTTTGTTTGATTTGAGTTGCAATGGAAGTTGTTATAAGAGGCGGCTGGGAGAGAAGTAGATGGGATTCAGGAGTGTGTTTCTTTTTGCTTTCGTTTATTCTAAAAAAATGGGAAAATAATTGGAAGTCTATATTTAATGTAGTGGCCAATGAACGTTTATATAGAAACCTGGATTTTTTT